>NC_033659.1:863226-869751 GCF_001601855.1 Plasmodium reichenowi | reverse complement strand
TTAAATGAATTAAAGTTTTTTGGAAATAACAAAATATATGCATGATACTTAAAATACCTTTCCCCCACCCCAAAAAAAAAAAAAAAAAAAAATATAAAAAAAATAAATAAATAAAAAAATAAATTAATTATGTATTATATGCATATAATAACTCTATATATTATATATTTATTATGACACAAAATTTTCGTTTATTGATATATATGATGAACTTATTTATTTTATATAATAATACACAGTATATTATTATCATGTATTTGGATTATTAATATAAAATAAAAAATAGTTTTAAGAAACCTTTTATTTTTAAGTGTAATAAATATAATACATTTTATTTATTATTTATATATTCCTTATATATATAATATAAAGTGTTTATCATTTTATTTATTTCATTTATTATTTTTATGTGATAATATGTTAAACCAAAGTTCAGTATTACACATATCAAAAATATGCATTGCATTAATGTAATAATTATTTATGTATGACATATAAAAAAAAAAAAAAAAAAAAATACATATATATATATATATATATATATATATATATATATATATAATACATACGTATATATATTCTAATATAATGTGTAAAAAAAAAAAATACATATATATATATATATATATATATAACAGACCGAATACAAAAATGTGATATGAAATATATTATACACATCTTAATATTTTTTTCTTCTTATTTTTTTTTTTTAATATCTCTAAAATGTATTATATATATATATATATGTTTAAAAAAAAAATAAAAAAATTGAACTTGTGTATCTCGTGAATTCTAAATAAAAAGATATACATGAATACTATTTTTATTTTATTTTGTTCAAGTAGAAACTATTTCCATGTTATGAAACATAATATATATTGTTTATATTTTATATAAATCATAAGTTTTATATTTTTAATAACATATTTTTGTTATATATCACGAAAAAGAAATATATACAATAATGTATATATATATATATATATATATATAAGGAAAGATTAATATGATAATGTTATAATTTTATCATATTATGAAAAAATAAGTGAATAAAAAAATAAATATATAAATATATACATACATACATACATACATACATACATATATATATATATATATATATATATTATAAAGTACTATATAAAAGATGGAGATATATATTTCTTCAAAATATTCTTGTTACAAATATATTTATATTGTTGTAAATTTAATTGTCTTTAATAAATCTTTAACATTATTTTTTATGTAATATATTAACAAATTAATATTATTCAATGATAAAGATGTATTATAAATATCTTTTATATATTCCTTGCTGATTAATTCATTTTTATATTCTTCATTTTTATCATTATGTTTTATATCTAAATTTTTTATTATATGAGGATTTAATGATATAAAAATATAGGGTGCCCATGAATTAAGAACATGTATATTTTTGTTTATATTATTTTTCATTTTATTTTTCATTTTGTTTTTAAATTTATTTATATTCAACACTTCATCAAAACACAATGGATTATATAAAATTAAAATATCTGATGTAAATTTATTTTCTAAATCTTTTATAAAATTTTGTAAATGTGTTTTATATACATGTAATAATTCATAATCCTTTAAAGTATGTAGCATATTACATATATCGACATTTTTATTTTTTTTTATATTGTTTATATAATCAAGGCTATATTCTTGATCTTCCATATTAAGAACAGAATTATCTACAGACTGATCATCCCACATATTGCTACTATCATCATTATTATTATCAACATTATTATTATCATCATTATTGTTATCATACAATGTAACATCAACACATTCCTCTTGCTTTCCTATATTAGAAGCTTTCTCTATTTCCTCTTTCAGCATGATTATAGAATCCTTTGGTTTATTAAATTGTAAAATTATATCATAATTCTTCTTGTTCATAAAGAATAAAGAGATCCAACTTTGTCTGTCATAGGAACGATGGAATTCCTTTATATTTTGTAAAGTAATTCTTGCTACATTCATTATTATATCAAATGATTGTTGAGGTAATGTTATCAATATACAATGTGGATCATATATTGAACTTATCCAAAATTTTTTTTTGTTTTCCTTGTTATTTTTTTTCCTTGTTATAAAAGAATTAATTAATTTCGTTTTATATTCCTCACTAATATCACATTCATCATATTCAATAATTAAAGGATTGTTAAGCCAATCAAAATTTATGATAAATCTTAAAAATTTAATTAAAATATTCTTTGAAGAAAACGAAAAACTATCTAAAAAGCTATCTTCCTCTTTTTCCATTTTTTCTAAATTTAAAATCGATGACTTGTTCTTCATATTTTCGCTATGCTTATTTTTTCTGTTGTTATGTTTTCTTGAGACATCGTTCTGGATATTTAAAATGCTACTACCATCCTTTTTTTTTCCTTCTTCATGGGATTGGTCCTCCTCACTTATGTTATCATCATCCGAAATAAGATCAAAAAGGTTATCACATATATTATCACATATATTATCACATATATTGTCACATCTATTATCACATATATTATCACATATATTATCACATATATTGTCACATCTATTATCACATATATTATCACATATATTGTCACATCTATTATCACATCTATTATCACATCTATTATTTAGATTCATTTTTGTATTATCCACATCTTTCTCCATAGAACCCATTATATTTGTACTATCCCAAGAACGGTATTTCTCCCAAAAGTTAGTTAAAGCCTCATTATTCATATGGACCCCTTTTTGATGATAGAAATTATTCATTCTAGAATGCTTTTTAAACTCTTGTCTATATATGTAAAATAGAATGTTTTCTATAAAATCCTGATAACAATATATTCCGTTTGAAATACACCAGAGTTTACATATTTTTAAAGAGATATGAAAAGAGGAGAATTTCATTATATAATAATAAATAAAGGAAGATATTAAAGGTTTATAAACATATTCTTTAATTTTATCTAAATTATGTACTGTTTCAATTTTGAGATTATCCATATCAGTAATTTGTATTAAATCTTTTTCAATAATTATACTTGTAAAAATATGTAATCTAAATATAAATTGTTTAAATGTTATGTCAATATAAAAATTTTTTTGTTCTACATTGGTTATATGTTTATTACTTTCATTTATTAACTTATGTTTTATTATATTTTTTACTATTTCATAATTTTTAAAATATTGCATTCCATTTTTATATATATTATTATTAAATTTAATATGTATTATTATATCAATAATTTGTATTCCTTTTGTTTTATAACCTAGGTCCGACATTTTTAAAAAATCATTACTACTATTTATATTACATATTGTAAAAAATGATTCACTTATATTATAAAGTATAGATTTAATTTCATTATAACATTCCCAAATCCATTCATAATAATCAAAATATATATCTTTAACAAATATAGGGTTTGCAAAATATATATATGGTGTTTTATTTTTCATATATTCATAACAAAAAAAATCATTATTATTTTGTAAATGCCTATTTTTTATTTGTTTGTAAAAACATTCTTTTAAATCTTTTTCTTCGTCAAATTTCATTTTATTTAAAATATATTTTATTATTTGTACATGTACAGAACTATTTTTATCTTGATATAATTCACTACATAATTTATCAAATAGGAAGTTGGATGTATTATAGTTTCTTTTTTCATCTTGTATATTTTTTATAAGTTGTTGTTGTTGTTGTTTTTTTTTTTTTTTTTTTTTTTTTTTTTTATCATCACATGGTTTGGTCTCCTCTAAACTATTTATATCCTTATTACTATACTCATTTGTCGAATTCTCTTTTTTTTTATATTCTCCTGGTGTATCCCATAATAATACTTCAAAAATTGTATTATTTTCAAATCTTCTAATGGTAACTTTATCTTTCCAAAATTTTTTGAATGTTGAGATTTTTTCCGGTTTGTATAGACATTTAGACACATCCATATATCTAATAACATTATTTGTTTTTATAAAAAAGGACACGCCTAAAAACATTTTCTTTTCTATAACTTTAAGTTTTATTTTGTTTGTTATCGCATCTTTATTAATAAGAACATCCTGAAACGTGTTCAACAAATAATACTTACTATTATTATTATTATTATTATTATTATGAACATCACTTTTGGGATTATCGTTACAATCATTTTGAATGTTATAATCATTGGTATAGTTTGGTTGGATATATTTATTTGTTGAGGTGCTCATTTTTTTATTCCTTTGATTATCTTTTTCCATAAATTCATATGACACCAATCTAAATATTATTTCATCAACTCGATCTCCCAATGCTCTTATTAATGTTTTCTTTATATGTCCTATAATAAAATTATAATTTAAAATATAATTGTTTCCAAGAAAAGGAAAAAATAATTCTTCCTCGTAATTAAGAGGATAAGAATCATTATTGGCTATAAATAAATGAAAATAATTTTTCTTATTTAAATAATAAATAGCTTTTTTTGCTTCCTCAATTAATTCAATAAATGAATGTATCTTATTCTTAAATATATCATACGTTGAATTTATAAGGAATGTATTCATATTATTCCTTTTTTTTTTTTCATTATTAACTTTTTCAGATAATTTTTTTATATTTTCTTTATCATATTTGTTATTTATTTTAAATACACCTTTATCATAGGAATAAAAATGATCATTTATATCTATTGAACTTATAAAATAAATAGTCTTATGAAAAATATCTAGAGCATTTGTATCTTCTAAATTATTTATATAACATACATAACTACACAAAAGCGTTAAATCAAAAGAATTAATATTATTATAATAGAAAAAATTCTTAAATATATATTTTTCCTTTTTTTTAAATTTCATATAATTATTATTTTCATATGTAGGAAGTGTATATAATAATTTTTTATTTATACACCATAATTTTAAGAGCTTCACAGCATTTCTAATATTCTTGTATTTTTTTATGCACTCATTAATTATATTATCACACGGAACAATAAATATTTCTGTACTCAAAAAATTTATTAAAATTGGTTGGTGCACCTTATTTTTGTTTTCTTCCTCATTTTTTTTTAAGTCCTCTTTAAAATTCTTAATACAATTTTTACCATTCAACGTATTTTTTAACTCTTTATTATAAGGGGCACCAAGGTCTTTATTATTTGTAATGTTATTATTATTATTATTATTATTATTATTTATATCGACCTTATTATTTACATTTCCTTTCTCGTTTGAATTTTTCTTCAATGTTGATGTACATAACTCATGGTAAACCTTGTAAAAGGAATCGCTAAGTTCATTTGAGGGATACAAAATCAAATGAATAGATCCTATATATTTGTTCTGTTTACTAATATTTATTACTAATATAGATTTGTATAAATTAATAAAAGGTCTTACGCTTATCGAAAGATCAAGATTATAATGTATGTTGGCTTCTTTTATATATTGAACAAAATTTTTTTTATAAAAGAAGGATTTAAGAATATTAATATACCTATTATGATATATATAAAAGTTCTGATAATTCCAATGTTCTGCTTCTTGAATATTTAAAATATTATATTCTATGCCTATATCTATATTAATATAATTATTTAAATACATATTATATTTATAACTTCCAAGAACATTAAAGTTTTGTAAAATAAAACCTTTTGAACCATAATTCAAGAAATTACTAGTATTATTTTCCATAAATGTTCTTATATCATCTTCTATATTTTTAATAAAACAAATTGTTATATCTTTAATAGTACATAATATATTTATATTCGTAATATTCTTCTTATAATAATTCAAATAATTAAGTATCGTATCTATATTCACATTATTATAATCATAATCTTTTGTAATGCTTCCAAGTTCCCTTCGAATATTCTCTTCATCAAGCTTATTATAATCAAACGAAGAATTGGCTACAAGTGAAATTTCTTCACAAGAAAAGCAGTTCATTCTTTTAACAAAAAAATAAAATAAAATATAATAAAAAAAAAAAAAGAAAAAAAAAAAAAAATATATATATATATATATATAATATATAATATATGTACAATTATTAAATATACATTTTAATTTAATTTAATTTAATTCAATTTAATTCAATTTAATTTAATGTAATTTTTTTTTTCTTTTTATAAAAACAACATCTTGAAGAAACAAATAAACAAATTGTATAATAACATATAAATAATTTTTTTTATTATTTATTATATAAAATGCACATGAAACAAAAAAATTCATTTTTAATTTGTAAAAAAAAAATAATAACATATATAAATTATATATATATTATATATATATATATATATATATATATATATATATATATATATATATATATATTATTTATTACTATCATATAAATAATGCTATAATTATCTAGTCCTTGAATTATATAAAAATATAGATTTTTTTTTTCTTTTTTTCTTAATCATTATATATTATAAATGATATATGATATATTATATATATATATATATATATATATTATAATATTTTATTTATTTA
>NC_033659.1:860599-863126 GCF_001601855.1 Plasmodium reichenowi | reverse complement strand
AAAAAAAAAAAATAAAATTATTTTAATGATATTTTTATATTTTTTTTTTTTTTTTTTTTATTTTTTTTTTTTTTTTTTTTTTTTTTTTTTTTTTTTTTTTTATAATTTATATATATAAAACTTTTTAAAAAAAAAAAAAAAATGTAGGTGAAATAATTTTTATATAATTGACATATGTTTATAAAATGGATGAATAGAATTTATTATCTTCAAAGATAATATTTTGAAAATATTATATATATCTCATAATATATATATATGTATGCATATATGTATTTATTTATTTATTTATTTATATGACGATTATATATATATTTTTTTTTCAATTTAAATATATATATCACGATAAAAATATTATATATATATATATATATATATGTATATATATTTTTTTTTTTTTCTTTTTTTGTAAGATAACATAAATCATTGTATACATATATAAAGTACATTATATATAAAAATATAACCGTTTCTTCTTTTTGTGCTTTACATAAAATGGAATATTTTTCCTTGGTTTGTTTTATTATGGTGATGTTAAAAATATAGAGACGCCTCACGTTGAAATGTTTAATATATATATATATATATATATATATATATATATATGTATATATGTGTACACCCTTTTTTGTGTTAATATATTTTTAGCTAGCGTTGAATTTTTTTTTTATTTCTTTTTATTTCTTTTTCTTTTTTTTCTTTTTAATGTCTAGAAAAAGGAAGGAAGAATTAAAAATTTCATTTTATATAATTAAATATGGATTTATCGTTTATACCAAAAGAACTTCGGGGAAAAGACATCTATAAAATTCTTGGGTTACATATAAACGATTGTAATAACGAGAATGCAAAAAATATTATAAGAAAGAAATATTTAAAAGCAGCATTAATTTTACATCCTGATAAAAAAGAAGTACACCATCAAAAGAAAGAAGAAGAAGAAGAAAAAGTGTATGCTGAAAATTTTGCTACGTTAAAAAGTGCATATGAATTTTTATTAAATGAGCATTTAAGAAAAAAATATAATTTATATTTAGAAAAAAAAGGTAAGGCAGTTAATAATACACCTGTTAATAATACAAGTCTTAAAAGATACTTGGATAAAAAAAAATTCCTTTCTTTTAATCTTGAGAAACTTAATTTAAAAAAAAAGTTAGAAGAAAAAGAAAAAATAGCTCAAAGGCTAAATCAACATAATAGTATATCAAAAAAAAAAAAATTAATAATAAATAAAAACAAAAACCAAAACAAAAACAATAATGATAATCATTATAATGATGAACAACACAATTTAAAAGATATTAAAAAACAAAATGAAGCCTTTATGAAAAAAAATAAATCGAAACATTTTTACAAAAACAAAAGAGAAATCATAGATCAAAATGAAAAAATTATTGAAATTTATTTAAAAAATTATCAACAAAATGTAAAATTATTACAATCATATATAGACAAAAAAAACATCCTCAAGTTTTTTATTAACTTTAATTTTAAGAGGTATTCTTTAAACTTTATTAACCACGAGGAACATGACACCAACTTTGATAAAAATAATGATGGTAATAAAAATGATGATAATAATAAAAATAATGATAATAATAAAAATAATGATAATAATAAAAATTATGATAATAATAAAAATAATGATAATAATAATGACCAAGTTAAAGTGGGGTATTTAATTTTTAGTCATCGTTTTGAAACCATACGAGCATATTTACATTACAAAAATAACATAAATGAAATTAATAAAAATTTTATTTTAAAATTACGAGTTCCATGTGATCAAAAAAAAAATAAAAATTGTAAAAAAAAAAATGGAAATGAGGATGAGGATGAAAAAGATAATATTGATAAAATTATGAATGAAATGGTAAATGAGTTAGACAAAATCTTTACATCATAAAAATTTTTTAAATATATCGAATTATAACAACAATATATATATATATATATATATATATATATATATATATATGTATATCTTTATTTTTTTTTTATGTAAAAAATATTATCCTCTGTACATCTCTAATCACAACTTTTTCTTTGTGTGATTTTATATGTACCTTTATTATTTTTTTTGTAAAAGTGCATATATATATATAAATATATTATAATATGTACCCTTTCATCTGACATATAAATATTAACATATAAATATTAACATATATAAATATTAACATATATAAATATTAACATATATATATTAACATATAAATATTAACATATATATATTAACATATATATATTAACATATATTTATTAACATATATATTTATTTGTATTTATTTTTTTGTGTTATTTATTTTATTTTTTTTTGGGAAACTACTTTTAAATATATACGCTATAAATTAATGGTCATTTCTACAAGGAGAAATATATATATTTTGTTATTAAAAATATTATATACACATGTTATAATGTAATTATCCTCATCAACATATATACAAAATATATATAAAAAAAAAATATATGTATATATAATATATATATGTGTGTTTACATGTTTTTTTTTTTTTTTTTTTTT
>NC_033659.1:858723-860283 GCF_001601855.1 Plasmodium reichenowi | reverse complement strand
CAAATAAAATAATAAAAATAAAAATAAAAATAAAAATAAAAATAATTGAAGAAAGACAAAAAATATGGTTTAATATATATATATATATATATATATATATAATATAATTTATTATTTCATTTTATTTTTTATTTTTTATTTTTTTATGTGATTGTTTAAAAATTATATAGTTGTGTTGTACATAAAAGGAATATATATGAAAAAATTTATATGTATAGATTAATATACTTTTATTAAAAGTTATTTAATGTATTTTGAAATATTGAAGTGTATGTGAAGAATGAAGAGAGGGAAGGAAGATATTCGATTTAGGGAAGTTGTTAGTAGATATGAGAAATACAGTATATATGATGAAGTTAATAAGAATACAATAGACAAGAATATAATTAAGAAAATATCTATATTATATGATATATTTAAACATATAAATAAAGTACAGAATAATAATACGAATGATTTTATATATACTAGTGATATAATATATAGTTTAAGATATGATAATTTTGTTCGTATACGCTTCCATATAATTTCCATGGAAAGAAATAAAATAAACAATATAGATAAAGATAATTACAATTTTATAGATAACTTAAATAATATTATATCGAATATATATAATCCGTCATATTATGATAAATTTTTAAATAATAAAATAATATGTGATAAAGAAAAATTAAATATTATGTTAAAATATATAAGAGAAATTGAAAATGCATATATATATAAATATAGAAGTGATCATAATATAAAATTAACTTTCGATGTTTTCTCTCATACTTTTTATATATTCCTTTCATATGATTATAAAAAAAAATTAAGTATAATAAATTTTAAGAATAAATATAATAAAATAGAAAGTAATAATATATATGAATACACACCTGCACAAAAAATGTTACAATTTAATTCTTTAGGAACATTCTTAACAATAAATTCAGGTTATGAAACCAATTATACACATCCAACAACATATAATTATAATTCCTTTGAACAGGAAACACTTGAAAGAATAACACCATTCATTTATGAGTCAGAACATATCATCAATCATTTACATAAAAAAAAAATATATCCTATAAAAAACATAGAAATAGAAAATGATTTTTTTATAAAAAATAAAAATTATGAACAAAACATCACCAACTTAATTAAGTTGCAAAAAATCAAAGATGAGCACAAAAGACTGAAAAATAATATTCAGCACAATTTCTTATTCTAAAAAATAATTATAAATAAATAAATAAATAAATAAATAAAAAAATAAAAAAATAAAAAAATAAATGTACATATATGATACATATATGATACATATATGTATTAAGGTATAAGTTTCTTTATATTCAACCATATAAAAATATATATATATATATATATATATATATATATTTATATATTTATATATTTATATTTATGTGTTAAAAGATCTAAAAGTTATTATTTTATTGGTTATGTGTTCCATTATATATGTTATCATTTTCTTTTTGATTCCAAATGAATAACTACCTTGTCACATATATATATATATATATATATATAATATATATATGTGTGTTTACATGT
>NC_033659.1:856034-858324 GCF_001601855.1 Plasmodium reichenowi | reverse complement strand
ATTTTTTTTATCAAAGAGAAACTTTCTTTACCTTACAAAAAATAATAACAAAAAAAAAGAACAACATATGTTTAATATATATATATATATTATACATATATTTATGTATAGTCCTTTATTTTTATTTTTTTATTTTTTTTTGCGGGGGTTATGTGAAATTATGACCTCATTTTATTATAGTATGGAAAATACCGAATTGATTACTTATTTAAAAGTTGGAGGAATATACCCAACTAGTTTTATACATAAGTAGAAATGTTATTATTTTATTTATTTATTTGTTTATTTTTTTTTTTATGTTGAAAAATGAATATATTGACGAAGTGTATAACAAATAGTAAAATTGTACCGAACATTTCTTTTGAAAAGCATGAAAAAATATATATTATGATACAAAGTATAGGTACATATATTTGAACGACAACAAATATATATATATATATGTATATGTGAATACATTTATATATGTTCGTTTTTAACTTGCAGGAAAGAGAAAGCTGACTTATTACCCCTGTCGAAGACAAGAGGGTCACAAAATAGTGAGTGTTTAAAAAATATATACAATAAATAAATATAAATATATATATGTATATATATATGTATATAATTTTTTTTTTTTTTTTTTTTTTTTTTTTTTTTTTTTTGTGTGTGTGTGGTTAAAGAATATCCCATTTAGCGAAGCCCTCATTACATCATATAATATCAATATTAATTTTATTGTATTTTCTTTTTTTCTATCCTGTTATAGGAACTTATGATGGGAAAACATCGAAAACGAAAAATCAATCCTCCGGTTATACCCATACACCCTAATGAAGAGAAAAAAAAAAATCTGAATAATTTTATAACATATAAAGATTTAAAAATTAGATGGAGAAATACCTCCAAGAATTATCGAAAAAAAGTTACCATAGCTAGGAAGTGGAAAAATCTTCACTGTTTACTACCTATGAATAAAAGTACCTGTATGTTTGTTTTACATAATAATTTGCCTTACACTCGTTTAACGAAAAAAAGTTATAAATCACAAGAAAAAAATGAAATTGTTTTAAACGAATCATATGAGGAAGCAAAGGATGAAAGTAAGGAATATTGTGAAGGTGTCAAGGATAATAATAATAATAACAAATGTGATAATAAGAATCATACAGATATATATAATACATCCCTCGGAAGAAGGAAAATTTATAATTGGACGAAAAAAGAAGAAGAAGAAGAAGAAGAAGAAAAAAAAAATAAATCAAATAACAATCCTTGTAAGATGAATGAAGGAAATTATTATGAAAAGCCACCAAAAAATTTAGAATATTTACTTAAAAAAGATAAGAATGATTTATTTTGTATCTTTAAATCAAATATAACTAATGAACATAAAGTAACAATTGGTGATATTGTACAAACAGAAAGATTACACAGAAAAAAAGCAGGAGATATTATTTATTTTGGAACTATTTTATTTGTTGGATCACCAAATTTCTCAATCATAGGAAAACCTACCATACCATATTGTAAAGTAAAAGCAGTAATAGAGCAAATTACTTTAAGTAAAGAAATTATTAGTTTTCGTTATAAAAAAGTTAGAAGATCTAGTCGATTTCTAAGAATAAAACACTGGATTACCATATTAAAAATACAAGATATTATTATTGAATTAAATCAACATACTATAAATGATGAACGTAAAAAACCTTTACAAATTTTAGATCTTTGGGCAAACAGATGGTTATATCAAAAGGAATTAAACTTTATGAAATTCGATGAATATAACAAACCTTTAGCAGATCAAATTTTTAACTTAATCGAACATCAACCTAATACTCTACACAGACGGGGATTAAACAAATGTTATAGGTACCCTCCCGATCCACATGTACCACTCACCTACTGAATTATTAAGAAATAAAAAAAAATTATATATCATAATAAAATGCTTTCCTTTCAAAATACTTTACCATTTGAAAATTCACACACTTTATTTTGTTATATTTATATATTATATATTATATATTATTTATTATATATTATTTATTATATATTATTTATTATATATTATATATTATTTATTATATATTATTTATTATATATTATATATTATATATTATATATTATTTATTATATATTATTTATTAATTTTTTTTTTTTTTTTTTTTGTATTAACTTGGAACATTTTCAAAACAAATTATATATATATATATATATATATATGTGATATTTTTATTAAACGTATTTTATATTTTATATTTTATATTTTATAAGAATAAATATATAAAAAAAATGTGAAAAATAAATT
>NC_033659.1:852679-855823 GCF_001601855.1 Plasmodium reichenowi | reverse complement strand
AATAAATATATACATAATATATATATATATATATATATATATATATGTGAATATTAAAAAAAAAAATTATAGTTTCACATAATTCATACTTTTATATAAAAAATTAATTTATGAACACCTTTAGTGAAAAAAAAAAATTATAAAAAAATAAGAAAAAAATGTATATATATCATATTATATATATACATAAATATTAAGAAAATGGGAGTTAAGTTTGAATTTTTTCGTTTTTTCAAATTGAATTATTATGCTTTTTATGTAAAGAAGGAAAAGTTCTATACTTTTTTGCATACCACTACAGCATATTCACTTGTGGGATTAACCATATATTTAGGTACTTGATATTTTACACACACATATATAAATATATAAATAAATAAATAAATAAATATATATATATATATATATATATATATATAATATTAAAATTTATACATTGGAGATTAAAAGAAGTTCAAATATAAATAGTTTTTTCTTTTTTCTATTATATAAAAGAGAATATGTAACATCACACAATAATATGTACATGAAATATATATATATATATATATATATATATATATATGTATGTATTTTTTTTTATTTTTATTATCATAATTATCCTTTTTACTTTCTTTCTTTTACCCTCTCTTAGGATATACCTTTATTCATATGTGGAATGATGCAGTGCATTATTCGTATAAGCATTACATAAGAAAAGAAGTAAGGCCAAAAAAAGAAAAATATAATGATACTTATAAAATATGGAAGATAAATATTTTCATACTATAAATAATAAATAAATGACTATTTGTATTGTATGCATATTATATATGTGTATGTAATTTTTTTTTTTTTTTTTTTTTAACATGTTATTATGCAATGATCACATTTTTGATATGATATATTTATATAGTGTGGAACATCCATAGCCTGTTAACAAGCCAACTCGAAGGAATGTTGAATTGTAAAGAGTAATATAAATGTGTGATACGTTTATTAAGATAAATATCGCAAAATATACATTATTACAAATATATATATATATATATATATATATGTAAATATATATATATATATTTTTTTTTTTTTTTTCATAATTACCTTATTATATATATTATGTACAAAAAAGAAAAAAAAGAAAACATTTCGTATTTCATTGTATCTTTTTTTTTTTTTTATTCCAGAAACAACGCAAAGAATTGTATGAAAAAATTAGAAATGCAAGAGAAAATGGTTTAATACCAAAAAGTGAAGTTTTAGATTAAACAAATACAATATATATATATATATATATATATATGTATATATTTTTGTATTTATTTATATTTATAGTTTTTTTTTTTGTTTTTTATTCATTATAATTTTTTATACATACAATTTATTTAACCACAAAAGTTTTTATAAACTTGTATGAACGTTTTAAATATATCATCTTGAAAAAAAAAAAAAAAAATATATCCAATTATCCAAATAGCCAAAATATCCAAATAGCTATAATATCCAAATAGCTAAAATATCCAAATAGCCAAAATATCCAAATAGCCAAATTATCCAAATAGCCAAATTATCCAAATTATCCAAACTATCCATTTAAAAAAAAAAAAAAAAATGCAAAACATTTATAAGTCCTATTTAAAATATTACACATTGGCAATATTTTGCCTGACTTTCACTTTCGATTTTGTGAGCAGCAGTTGTTGTCATTCAAAAAATGACGATGGAGTTATGTTACCTATGTATTTTTCAAATAATGAAAATATAAAAATGTTATTTGACATATTTCAAGTGAAGAATAGATATCAATTTATATTTTGTAATATTTTATGTATAATAATGGGTTTTTTTTCAGTATATATTAAAGTATTAAAAAAAAGGCTTCATCATAATGTACAGAAAGTTGCTGATGGGGGAGACGGATCTTATGTTAACATGAGTCCTTGTCAAAACGTCAATTATGGATTTTTATCATTTTTACATTATACCATAGATTATTTATTAATGCTAATTGTAATGACATTTAATCCTTATATATTTTTGAGTGTTATGACAGGTCTTTCATCTGCTTATCTTTTTTATGGTCACTTGATATGAACCTTTTTATGGACATAATAGAAGAAGAAGAAGAATATTAACAAGCTATTTAGAAATTAGGAAAACGAACACTGAGATAAATACATTTACATATATATGTTAATAATTATTTAAAGGAATTTTAAAAGTACAATAAAATAAAGAACAAAATATAAAAATAATATGTGTGTGGAAATATGGACACACATATATATATATATATATATATTAATTTTTTTTTTTTTTTGTTTTATAACCATTTATATAAATTTTTTAAACAATGTAATATTTCTATTCCAATTCATTTTATTTTAAATTTCTTTTTTAAATATAATATTTATATGAACATATATCTTATTGAGAGATGTTTCTTTTTTATTAACATATATATAATAAACAAACAACAAATAATTTTTAAGCGTAATATATTTATATATATTAAATATATATTTTATTTTTATTTAAATTTCCAAAAAAATATTATAAAAGTATCACATCAATTTTGTAGTTTTTATAAATATATTATATATACATCATAGGAAGAATCACATTAAAATCTCTTTTCTTTTTGTTTTTCTAAAATAATTTTTTATACCTTAAATTAAAAAAAAAAAAATTCCAAGTCTGTCCTACATACATACATACATACATACATACATATATACATATATATATATATAATACATTTGTGTATTTTTTTTTTTTTTTTTTTTTTTTTTTATTCTTTTAATATATGCAAAATAAACGACAATATTGTGTACTTTTCCAATGAAGGAAAAAAAAAATTATAAAATCAGTTAAAATAAAAAAAAAAATGTCCATAATTTTATATGTATATATATTTTAACTGGTAAAAAAAAACATTATTTAAATGTTGAATATTTAAAAGCATAAATCATTTTTTTACTTTTAAAAATTCTACATGCTATTCCTTTGGCTATTGTGATTTAATAATTTGTTAATATAAAATGTAAGTATATATATAATATATTTGTGTATTTATTTTATTTATTTATTTTTTATTTTTTTCTTCTTTTTGTTGTTGTGCTGTCAATATTTGGATTGATATATATTATTTCATTCCATCTTTTT
>NC_033659.1:846550-848165 GCF_001601855.1 Plasmodium reichenowi | reverse complement strand
ATAAAAAAAAAAAAAAAAAAAAAAAAAAATTTATTAAAAATTTAAAAAATATAATTTTATAAAAAAAATTTTTTTTTTTTTTTTTTTTTTTTTTTTTTTTTTTTTTTTTTTTTTTTTTTTTATTACCATTTCAACATATGTTTGAATAAAAATATAAAGAAATGACGTATCTCCCTTTAACAACATATCCTGAGATGTATTATTGTTCCTGTAGTCGTCAATATTGTTTTTATCATCAGTGTATATCATTAATTTTACGATAATTAATTCGTTGGATAATTTATTTTCCTTTATATCAAAGTAATGATATTTTTTAAAAAACTTACAAAAACAATATATGGTAAAAAGTAATTCATTTAATTGAACGATATAATGTGTTATCTTATTTTTATACGTTATATAATGCTCTAATTTTTTTTTCATATTTTTTAATTCTTCATATAGATGCTTAATATATTTAAAAATATAAAAACAATTAAATTGTGTTTTATTATAAATATTATATATATATGTTTTAATCCTTTTATTTTTTTTATCTACAGTATAACACATCATAATAATATCCATCATGATATGTATTTTTATAAAAACATTCTTTAAAAACAAAACATCACACTTGTTTTTATTTAAATATATATCTACTAATTTTAAATAAAAATTTAAAATACACAAATTTAATTCTGCATTATATTTTTTATCATCATCTAATAATTCAAATGGATGGTCATAATTTCGATCTGACTTTAATAAATAGGAAAAAAAGTACGACAACAGAGAGACATTTTTTTTTAAGGTAAATAAAATGAAATTATCATCTTGTTTAAGTAAATAATTAAAGCATCTTTTTATATATTCTACATATACTTTTTTCTTTTCCTCTTTTTCTTTTTCTACATCGACATAAATAAAATTTTCTTTGAAGTACTTATTTTCATCCATTATCAAAATAAAGGAGTAAATATTAAAGCAAGAATAAAATCATATAAACAAAAAAAATAACACACATGGGGGTATCTAAATATAAATATATATATATATATATATATATATATATATATATATATATATATATATATATATATGTATTTATATATATATATGTATGTATGTATTTATATATATATATTTATATGTGACTCCTTTTTTATTTTTAATCTTTTAAAACAAAATTTTCTGTTTTATTATTATCGTTCTTCAGTTCAGCTAAATTTTCTGAACTATTCATATTTTTAATCAATTCAAAATTAGATAAGCTCTGATTATCTTTTGAACGATTCTTTATAAAATATTCACATTCAATATATCTTTGTGTACAATTCCATATACACTTTTTATTTGTATTGCTTAAACTTTTTTCTAAAATAAAAGAGAAATATATATATATATATATATATATAAACATTTTTATTAAATCTTCATATAAATATGTGTGCTATTATATAATCGTTCTATATACTTATGTTTTGTGTATTTTTTTTTTTTTTTTTTTTTTTGTACCTGGATAGCTAACACATTTATCAAAACAGTAGGAGGAAATTTTACACGTTTCTTTAAATGAAGTAATAATCTAGCAAGAGAAAAAAAAAAAAAAAAATAAAAAAAATAAAAAAATAAT
>NC_033659.1:843264-846343 GCF_001601855.1 Plasmodium reichenowi | reverse complement strand
AAAAAAAATTAAATGAATAAATAAATATAAAATGATATAAAATAAAATAATATAATTATAAACGTATAAATTATATAATAATAAAATAAATATAAATGACAATGAAATAACATTATATTTATAATAATGACCATACGTATATATAATAATATATATATGACATACTATACAATATATATGTATATATATATATAATATATTTCATTATTTAAAAAAAATATATAGAATATTTTATTTTATTTTATTTTATTTTATTTTATTTTATTTTATTTTTTTTCTCATTTTTATTTGTGTTCATTTATATATTCACAATCATAACATTCAAATGATGATACAATTTTTGAGAAAAAAGAAAAAAAGGAGATTGCCTATATTTTAATTTTTATTGTTTTATATAGATTTTTAATGGAAAGAAAATATGAATGGGTAAAATTGTAGGTTTTTTTTTTTTTTTTTTTCTTTCTTTCTTTTCTTGCTTTTCTTTTCTTTTCTTTTCTATTTTTTCTTTCTTTTCTATCTTTCCTGTTCTTTCTTGTTATTTAATTTTTTTTCATCTTTTTTTTTTGTTATACATTTAGAATCTCATGAGAAAAGAAAAAAAAAAAAAATGAACAACATTAATAAGCAATTAGTTAAGGACATATACCAAATAGGTTGGAAAAAAAAAATATAATGATATATGAATATATATATATATATATCAATCCATATCTATGTATATATCTATATATATATATATATCTATACCTATATATATATATATATATCACAGTGTGTTTTATTTATTTGTGATATGTCCTCTTATTATAGATACGATGTTGGTATATAATTTCCTTGTGATAGTTTTATATTAGAAAAAAAAAAAAAAAAAAGATTACACATAATTTTGCTTTATATTTTATTTTGGTAGGCCTAGAACATAAGGAAGCAATAAGTATTGATAGTTTAGAAGAAATATATGAAAAGAAAAAAAAAGGAAAATTAAAAAGAAACGAAATTGTTTATGCTCTTAATATTCTTGAAAATGCTCGTGCATGCTCTATAAAAAATGAAAATAATACAATAATAACACGTATGAGAAATGAACAAGTTACAAAAAAATTAAAAGAATTGAGTGATATAGATTTTCTTATTTTTACAAAAGTTGAAAACAGTCAAAATAATGGAATATGGACAGCTGATTTGAGAAAGCAGACCAAATTATTGGTATATACATAAAAATAATAATTTTGTAAATATGTGAAAATATGTTTCTAAATCATTTTTATTATGTATACGATGTTGTTTTAATAGAAAAAGAAGGAATCTTATAAATATGTAGACACATATATATATATATATATATATATATATATATATATATATATATGTATGTATGTATGTATGTATTTATTTATTTATTTATTTAAATATCTCTTCATTTTACAGATACACCAAGTTCAGAAGGGGGTGAAATTATTATGTGAGAATAAATTAATAAAGCAAGTGAGCACATAAAAAATGATAATAAGTATATTTAAGTATGCGTAAACGTGATAGTATGTATATATATATATATATATATATATTTTTATTTTATAGGTAAATAATATACATGTGAAAAATAGAAAAATGTATATCTTATACGATTTGGAAGCCTCAGAAAAGGTATGTCAAAATTAAAAAATAGGAAAAAAAAAAAAAAAAAAAAAAAAAAAATGACATGTATATATATATATATATATATATATTTATTTATTTATTTATTTTTCCTTTTATAAAAAAATTTCAGGTTATCGGTGGGTCATTTTATACCGATGGTGAATTTAACAAAAAGGTTGTTGATTATATAAGAGAAAATATATGTTTTTATTTATATAATAATAATAATTCAAGTGTACCTTCAGTTATAAATTATATAAAAAAATTGAATAATAGTGTTGACTATTTCTCAGAAAATGACATCTATAGAGTTATAAAAACATTATCATATGAAGAAAGAATTAATATTTATAAAAGTAATAATGATGAAGAATTGATTTATTATTATAATAATGAAAAGAAAAATTTCCTTTATAACTTCCCATGTTTTTCATGTAATCTTTTTAATAAATGTAATTCTGATATAAATACAACAATAAATCCTAGAAGTTGTATGTATTTAAACTTTTATCTAAATTTGGAGGTAACAAATGTATATGTATGTATGTATGTATGTGTATATTTCTATATTTATCTTTTATATTGTATCTACGACTCTTAACATTTTTCATAATTATTTGTTTTATTACCAAACGGTTTCTATTTATTATTTCATATTTACAGAATGAATAGCTCTCTTTGTTTTGTCTGTCACATAAGAAGGAGGAGAAATATAAACCTATATATAAAAGATATATCATGTGTTTATATATATATATATATATATATATATATATATATATATATTTTACTTATTTATTTATTATTTTTTTTTTTGTATCTATATATATTTATATGTTTTATTTTTTTTTTTAATTTTATTTCAATTATATATATATATATATATATTTTTTTTTTTTAAATATACTTATTCTTTTGATGTGCATTTAAAAAACAAAATAACAAAAGAAAAGACAATTTTGTTTTATTTTATTTATTATTCTTTAAAACATTTATCACATTTAAAAAAAAAAATCAAAAAATCAAAAAATCAAAAAAAATTAAAGAGGGGAACTTGTCCACCTTAAGAATATATAAAAAATAAATTTATTTTATATTATTATATATGTGTATGATTTTTTTTTTTTTTTTTCTCATTATTCTTTAAAACGATATATTAATATAAGAAAAACAAAAAAAAAAATGAAGGAAATTATTTATGTAAAGAATAAAGAAAGAAAAAATATTATAAGCAATGTTCGTATAAAGGCGCAAAAATTAGACCAGTAAACAAAATGAAATATACACACATATATATATATATATATATATATATAATTACACATATATATTTATAAATCATTTTATTCTTCCTCTATTTCTCTATTTCTCTATTTCTTTATTTCTCTATTTCTCTATTTCTCTATTTCTTTATTTCTCTATTTCTCTATTTCTCTAT
>NC_033659.1:839595-841764 GCF_001601855.1 Plasmodium reichenowi | reverse complement strand
AATTTTTTTTTTTTTTTTTTTAATAAAAAAAAATTAAAAAATTTTTTTTTTTTAAATATTTAATTTTTTATATATATAATAAAAATATATATATTTTTTTTTTTTTTTTTTTTTTTTTAATCAAAATAATCTTTTTTCACCATATTTTTTTTTTTTTTTTTTTTTTTTTTTTTTTTTTTTTATTAACAGAAAAAGAATTATACGATATTGTTGATATATATGAAGACATTCAAAATAATAAAAAAGAAAATATTCATGATAAAAATATAGAAGAAAGAAAAATACATAAAACAAATTTTACAAATGATTATGTAAAGAGTGGTTCTAATAATGATAATGATAACAGTTCAAACGTTATGATACATTTTAATAAGAATGATAATATAATATATAAAGATATTTTTAAAAAACTTGATGAGGAAAGAAAACAAAAAAAAGATAATATCTATAATGATTATGCACACAAATATATACACAGCGATATGTTATACAATTATCGGTTTGTGCAAAATGATCTGTACAAAATAATTCAACCGGTGTTATATAATTTAAATATATTTTTTAATCAGAATGTTATAAAGGATATAAATAAAATTATGGAAAAATATGATACGGTTATTCAGGATGTACAACAGGTTGGTAGAAAGAAGGAATATAATCAAAGGATAAATGAAGGATTGGAAAAGCGTGAGGGACATAAATCAACTTATGAAAAAGGAAATGAAGTGAAAGCAGATAACATGAAAGAAAATAACATGAAAGAAAATAACATGAAAGAAAATAACACGAAAGAAAATAACATGACAGAAAATAACACGAAAGAAAATAACACGAAAGAAAATAACATGACAGAAAATAAGGTGACAAAAAATCGAGATAAAAAATTACAAAACAATGTACAAACATATGAACAACAAAATATACAAACAAATTTACACAATGATAATAAAAATATAAATACTAAAAAAATCCACAATAGTAACAATTATCACGTTAAAGAAAAAAGAAATGACAAAAATGTAGATAATAAAAATAAAGATAAAGAAGAGTGTATTAATTATGCAGACCTTGACAAAGGAGATAAACACATTACGAATACGTTGAAGATACCAAATAACAAAATCCAGATGAAAGAAAACAGAAAAGAGAATGTATTATTTAAAAAAGAAAAAGAAAAACATTACATAAATAAGGAAAAGGATGAATGTGATAAGGTTACAAATACATTTAAAATCATGGGTCATTCATCAAAAAATATAACAAATAATAATTTAAATAACTTATCGAAGAGTTCTCCCAGAGCTGTTTACCCTTTAAAATGTATAGAAACAGAATGCTTCAAAGTTATGATATTAAAAAAAAAGAAAAAAAAATATTCTTATCAATCTATAAATTATAATTCGGATTCATATATATCTTCAACTATGTGTGACAACTTGGAAGATGATAATAATAAAGCTCAATCAGATACTTACATAAATTATTTAAATATAAAATATAGTAAAGAAGAATTAAAAAGTTTGAACAATCGTAATTTTATTTATTATATAACAAACGATATTGAAACACTTGGAATATATAAAAAAATTTATTTTTATGATTTCTTTTTTATATATTTATTAAGGAAATTATTCTGGAATATCTTTTCATTATATTATATATATTTACAAAAATATAATGATAAAAGGGAAGAAAAAAGAAAAAAGAAGATACAACAAAATATAAACAATATATACTTGCCATCTATATCATCGTCTTCATCAAACGACGAAACTAATCTATCTAAAAATTATATTAATAATAATAATAATAATAATAATAATTATAAAATTAAAAAAATTTATTGTGATCATTTATTATTATATGAGAGTGATGTAAGCGTTAACAATTCTCAAATTAACAAAGAATATCTTTATAATACAAACAAGTTATTACATGATGATTTAAAAATATTATTTAATTTAATAAAGAAACAAAAAATTTTAATATATTTTAGATATGATCAAAATAAAAAAATTAAATGTAAAAATAAAACACAATATGTTCATAGGGATATATGGATATATCTAATTTTAAAAGCTCTCAAAAAAAAAAATGACAGCACCATTTTTAATGAATTTATATTCTTTAAAGAAAAGCAATAAAAAAAAAAAAAAAAAAAAAAAAAAA
>NC_033659.1:837532-839224 GCF_001601855.1 Plasmodium reichenowi | reverse complement strand
TTTAAAAAAAAAAAAAAAAAAAAAAAAAAAAAAAAAAAAAAAACATACATATTATATATATATATATATATAATATATATATATTTTAAAAGATACATAAAATAACATTTAAATTTATAAGGCCATATTAAATAAATAAATAGTTACATATGAATAAAAATTATACATTTATATTTTTTTTCATTTGTATATATTATATATATAAAACTTGCTAATATAATTATAACAAAATATAAATATATATTTCCAGGTTATCTATATTTATATATATATATATATATATTATATTTATTTATATTATAATATAAAATTTATTATATATATATATATATATATTTTATACTAAAAAACCACTTACATCTCTCAACAATAATAATAATAAAAAAAAAAAAAAATTAAGTATATTGGGATGTGCATATATAAAATATTTATATATATAATAATATTATAAGAAATATATAATATATATATAATATATTATGAATCAAATATATAATATATATAATATGATTATTTAAAGTGACATTATTATGTACGTTTTTATATGTATATATTATTAATATATATATATATAATAATATTATAAATAAAATATATTTTTATATATTAAGGGATACAATAATATTTATAATATATATATATATATATATATATATTAAATATATATGTAAATATATACTACAATAACATGTGAGGGAAAAAAAAAAAAAAAAAAAATAAGAACAAAATTGGATTTAAAAAATTTATAAGAACTTGAAAGAAAAAGAAAAATATATAATAATATTAATAATAAATATAATTTATATTTATATTAAAATAAATCTTTTTATAAGATTTTAATATATTGAAAAGTATTTGAAACATTTAAAAAAAAAAATAAAAAACTTGTAAATTAATAATATAAATATTAATTTAATTTTTAAGAATTTAAAATATTTTAAAAAAGTAAGTATAATATTTTACTATATATATAAAAATATATTATATATTATGATATAAAACTTTAATATTTATATACATTTATGATGATGAAACAGAAGCATGAACATATTTACTGAAAAGGAAAAATAAAACGAAGATATATGTATATATATATATATATATATATATATATATATATATACATATATTTATATTATATATTTATATTATATATTTATATTTTTTTATTGTAGTGCCTCCTAAAGAAAGAAAAACGAAGGAACAAATCGCAGCTGCCGCAGCAGCATCAGGAAGAACTAAGAAAAAGGTATTCATCAAAAAGAAAAAGAAAAGGAGAATATTATATATATATAGATAATATATATTATATATATATTTTTTATTTGTATGCCCTTTTATTATTTTCAATATATCCAATTGTTTTTTTTTTTTTTTTTTTTTTTGAATATTTTAGAAATGGGGTAAGGGAAAGAATAAAGAAAAATTGAACCACGCCGTTTTTATTGACAAATCTCTTCACTCCAAAATTCTTGAATGTAAAAATATGAAGGTTATAACCCCTTCTGCAATTGCAGAAAAATATAAGGTAAACTTAAGTGTAGCAAGAGCTGTTATTAATCACCTAGCAGACAAAAAATTAATTGCTGAAGTTTGTGTACAAAGCCATAGTCAAAAATTATATACTAAAGTTGCTTAAATGGTATCAAATATATACACACACACATAAATATATATATATATATATATATA
>NC_033659.1:831926-837137 GCF_001601855.1 Plasmodium reichenowi | reverse complement strand
TTAAAGTGACATTTTGAAAAAATATTTTTTGCATCATATTGAGCATATATACCTATCTACATATATATATATATATATATATATATATATATATATTTTATTAAATGAAATAAAGTGATGATAAAAATAAAATATAAAAAAGGTGATGCGGAACTTAAAAAAAATGTAATAAAAGATTTCTTCTTATATTCATTTTATTTTATTTCTGCCAAACAAGAAAAATGAGCCTTATATAGAAGTCATAGTTACTCTGATTATTTCATTTAATAAAAAGTAAATTAGATAATTCTTTATAAATATGATTTTAAAATGTTTTAAAAATATTTAATTTGAAAAGAATCAAATAAAAAAAAATAATAAAAATAAAAAATAAAATAAAAAATAAAATAAAAAATAAAATAAAAAATAAAATAAAATAAAAAATAAAATAAAAAATAAAATAAAATAAACGAATTTCTATGTAAGGAATAAATATTCAGAAAATTATGTACGTAAGGGTTATTATTATATGTATATGATAAATATAAATAATAAACAAGACAGAAAATACTTGTGTATTTTTTTAATATTAGTGATGAAAATTGCTTTTTAAAAATAAATACATAGATAAATAATTATATATATATATATATATATATATATAATATATACATATATTTTTTTTTTACGTGATTTTGCTTGGTTGTATGGTGTGTCTTATATTATTTTACATCTTTCCAAAAAAGAAGGTACCTATTTCTAGCCAACTTTCTGTTGCATAAATAACTTTTTTATTTTCGTCGTAAATTTCACTTAATTCTTTTTCACGTTGATCAATAATGGAATTGGATTCATTTTGTTTATTATTATTTATATCTAGAGTTCTTTCATCTTTCGTATTGGATTTGTTTTCTGTTTTATTTTTTTTCATTTTGAGGAGCTCGATTTTGGCTGCTGCAAATATTAATGGTTTAATTACTATATTATGTTTTTTACAAAATGTTAAAACTAATTGATTACATCCTAAGAGTATAGGAATGTCGGTACTTAACATGGCATCTAAATCTATTATGCTATCCCCTATAAAACATGACAATTTATGATTTGTGTTTTTTATTATAGTGCAGACCTTTTTCCTAACTACAGTTTTATCAAAAAGCGATAATATGGTTACATAATCCACTTTATTAGATGAACAGTTATAGTTTTTATGTTTTATTTTAAGCTTATTATATTCAAATCCTCCTGTATATACGTTCTTCTCTTTATCATATGAATACATTTTTGAATAATAGACATTGAAATATTTTTTAAAGGTTTGATAATATTTATGTTTAACCTTATCATTATGACTATCTCTATGATTATCTTTACAATAATGATAATAATAATTATTATTATTATTATTATTATCATCATCACTATGATTATGATTATTATTATTATTATCATCACCATGATTATCATTATTATTATCATTATTATTATCATTATTATTATTATTATTATTATTATTGTTATTATTATCACTAGCCTTACTTGTGTTTACATTAAATGGGTGCTCATTTTCTAGTTTCATTATATTATTTTGAAGAGTATATAGAACGATTTGCTTTTTAAAATTTAACGTAATTATATCAAAAAAAAAGTCATCATTATTATGTTGCTTATATTGTATGAATCTAAGGAATACATCCAGGAAATAATCATTCAGCTGGAAGCGATCATAATAATCATATATTAAACTGTTGATTGCATTAATATCTACATCTTTTAATATATCATAATAAGAAATGAGTGCTGAATGTGTAATATTGATTTGATCGAATTTTTTTAAATAATAATAATAAGAATCACTATATACGTTAGAAATATCTTGTTTTTCTTGTAATTCTTTTAATAATTTATTTTCTTTTATAATATACCACTTGGATATTTTATAAATATAATTTATTCGTTCTTCATATGTATAGTTTTTTTTATTTTCTTTATGTATATTTTCGATATTCATATTTTCAAAGAAATCTGTTTCTTCTTGTGTTAATTCAATATCTTTAGGTTTCTTGATATTATAATGTTTACATAATAATTTATAAAAAAAGGAATATGAATCTTTTTTAATAATAGTTTTATCGAAATCTATGGATATATGAAAAAATTCATCTATACATTTTAAATTATTTATATGATCATTTATTATATTATCATTATTGTTCAAAAAGTTTAAAAATTTTTTTTTTTTTTCTTTTTCTTCATCACACAAATTATAATTAATATTATAAAAATGTGCAGGACACACACTAAATTTGGTTTTATAATTATGAGATGATGTATTTTTTTTTACATTTCCTTCTAATGTATTTGTATTTTTTAAAGATTGTTTAAAAAATGCATCATCTAGATTATATTTTGTCTTTTCAAAAAAGAAGTGTTCATATTGTGGATCGATAAAGGAATTTTTATATTTTCTTGTACAAATAATATTATAAGAGTTATAAATATGTTCATAATTATAATTATGATAGTTCTGGTAATTATTACAAATCATATTAGTTTCTTTATTATCATTGGTATTTTCTTTCTTTTCATTATTCATACCATGAAGAAAGGGACATACAATTCCTTTTTTCTGTGATTTATTCATATGATCTTGTGTTTCCACATTTTTATTGAAACCATTTTCATATGTACATTTCATATTATTTTCATTTAAACATTTTGTTCTTATTATTTCATAACATTCCTTTTTATCTTCATCATTTAATTCTATATATAAAGGTGACTTTTCAGAAATATTACATATACTTTTAAATATATCCATTTTTATATCTCTAAATAATATATCACTATATTGTTCTTTATTCATATTATTTGTAGATATCTCTTTAAAAATGTATTTCTCTAAATAGGTTGTATACCTAACAATATTCAAATCTTTTATCATATCGTTATAATTTATATTATCCCTAAGAAGTCCTCTAATATTTTCTTTTGATATATAGTATAATAGAAATTCGTTCAGTTTCATAAATTCGGTATTTCCATATTTTTTTATATATTTGTAATATAATCTAAACATATCCTTCTTCTCTTTCACATCATTATCATCATCATCATCGTGATTATTATTATTATTATTATCAGGTAAGAGGTCAACAAATTTATGATCGGAGATATTATCCCCTGCTTGTGTAGTCATACCATGTGTATAATGTTCCTTTTGATGAGAACTACTCACATGATCACATTGTATAGTTGTATCTTTTCTCCCGATATTTTCTGTTAACATATACTGTTCTACTTTCTTGCTATTATATGATAATGAGCAACTATAAAATACATTTGAAAACACGTAGACACATGAATATATACCATACAATATATTCATATAATTATAATTTTTATTTTTACTTAAATATTCAACAATAAAATGTACATATTTAATTAAACTATTATTGTATGGGGAAAAATTTTTTTTATCATATAAATATGTATTCATTTTATATGTTCCTTCTTTTCTTAGTGTACTTAATTCTTCATGTGTTCTTGATATTATATCACTACATAATTTCATCAAATATATATTTTGGTTTTCATTTTTTAATAATATGTATGCAAATGTTTGTATATAACTATATAATATGAAATATAAATCTGAATTAACATAATTATAAAAAATTTCTTTATCTAAATAATTATAAGTTATTGAGCGTATGAATTTATTATGTAAGCATTCATAATAATTCTTTTCACAATATTTTCTTATTAAATACATATGAAAAAATATCATTAAGTTTTCACATTTCTCTTTTATATTATTAAGATAAATCTTATCACACGAATTATTATTATTATTATTATTATTATTATTATTATTATTATGATACAATCCATTTGAAATATTATCTTGCAATAAATTATAATTATTCTTCATTATATAATTATAATAATCATATTTATTATAATTATTTAGTATATTTTTATAATAACCATATTCAAAAGGAGTTCTACCTTTAAGTTCTTTATATAATCTTTCTATATATTCAATAGGATTATTATACGAATGTTTGGTCTTCAACAAATTGTCTTGCTTTATCTTTATGGAATGCTTACAAATATCCTCAGAATTTAATCTACTACTATTGTTATTTATAATACAACAATTAGTCTTATCATTATTATTACCATTATTATTATTATTATCATTATTATTATTATTATTATTACTTTTTTTTGTTAAACATTCTATATATTTCTTCATATCAAATAAAAGTCTAACATCCTTTTCAAACTCTTTTTCTTTATTAATATGCAATTTTTTGAGCAACTCTTTTATATCCTTCATCTTGTAGTTACAATATGAAAAAATATTTAAACAGAGACCTCTCAAACGTAAACAAAAAGGTTTTATATCTATAAAATATCTGGGATGTATGCAGATATATTCTCACAACATAAACATATATATATATATATATAATACTATTAAAATAATTGTTTTTTATATTATTTAATTTTTACATAAAATGTAATTATTTTATATTCCATAATATATATATATATAATTAATAATCCTTTCAAAAAATGAAAACACCAAAACCAATTTTAATACATCTATACAACACTATATATATATATATATATATATAATATATAAATCTATTTTTTTTTTTTTTCAATTTTTGCATATTTAAATATTTAATAAAAAAGTAAAACTTTTAATAATTATATTATATAAATACAAACATTAAAAAAAAAAAAAAAAAAAAAAAAAATTTATTGCATGCAATTTTTTAATGAATATATTACATCCTAAGAAGAAAATACATATATTTTTAGATTTTATATTTATATAATATATTTTATATTTTTTTTGTATTTCTGAAAAATTTTAACAGAACCGTTTTTAATATCATAAATATTAGATATATGAATCATATTTTTATAATATATATTATTAAATTATATATAAATATAGATAAAAAAAAAAGAAAATAAAAAAGAAAAAAAAAAAAGACAAAATTAATATTTAAATATTTATATATATATATATATATATTTTTTTTTTGATTGTATAAGATTGTAACTATTTAAAAAAAAAAAAAAAAAAAAAAAAAAAAAAAACTTGTATATATTATAAACATATTATTACAACCATATTTATATATTTATAATATTTTTTAATTATTTTTTTAATTTTTTATTTATATTTTATTTATTTTTAATTTTTTA
>NC_033659.1:828773-830279 GCF_001601855.1 Plasmodium reichenowi | reverse complement strand
TATTTTTTTTTTTTTTTTTTATTTTTTTTTTTTTTTTTTTTTTTTTTTTTTTTTTTTTCTTTTATATGTAAATATATCCTATTCATATATATTTTTTTTTATAATCATAGACATTAATATATATATTTTGTTTATTTTTTATATGTTTTTGTTAAAAATGTAAAATTGTGAGATTCCTTTTAAATATATACACATGGACAACATGTAAATGAATATATATATACATATATAAATTGTTAAGTATTTGGAATATATCTTGTAATATGTTAAGGTTTTTTTGTTTAATAAATCTTTTTTAAATAATATAATCAAAGTGAAATTAAGGGATAATACATGAAATAATAGGATAATCAATTTTAACAACCTTTTATTATATTATATTATATTATATTATATTATATTATATTATATTATATTTTATTATAATTTTTTTTTTTTTTTTTTTTTTTTTTTTGTATATACCTATTTGATCATCCAATAAAAATGTCAAAACCTACTGTTGTATTTTATCATATAATAAATGATAAAGAAGATAAAAATTCACAAAACGTTTTTTATATTTTAAAGCCTATAGGTTCCATAACATTGGAGGATATCAAACATGAATTTCCTTTGATGGGAACATACCACTTCAGGTTAATATAAAAATGAATAAATAAATAAATAAATATATATATATATATATATATATATATATATTGGATCAGCAACAAAATAGGTGTTTTCTTAAAAAGGAATTGTGATATATAAATATTTCCGTATATATTTGTAAATGTATTCCATATTTATTATTTATATTTTTTTATTTTATTTTATACTTTATATGTAGATTTAAAATCCTTCATAATAATATTCCTGCTTGGGTTGATGTTACTGATGAATCATCTCCTGTGCCTAGTCTGAATTCTTGCATATACGCAAAAGTAAATAAAAAAAAAAAAAATAATAAAATAATTTAAGTGAACAAATAATTAAATATATAATATTATATCAAATGAATGGAATGAAATTAATGAATATGCTATATCCAAGAAATAGCACATATAAATGAATATATATATATATATATATATATATATAATATATATATATTTATATTTATGTATTTATTTTTCATTTTAACACATGTATTAAATTTGTTCACATGTGAACACTTATTATATTCAGGTTTTGAGACTAAGCTGGCTAGATAATAAAACAGGAAAGGAAATAACTAACGACAAAAATTTACATGATCGAGATATGATGAAATCTTATAAAGATGATAAAATGACTTATCATCAAGGAAATGAAACAAACCATATTGGTGATCATATGGAAGAATCACAGAAAACAAAAAGTAATATCGACATGTTATTATTTGAAACAGCACCAAATAAATCTAATCAAACCAATATAAACAAAAAAAATGGTAACCAAATGGAGAAATACACACATATATATATATATATGTATGCAATTTTTCTTGCATATATCTTATTTAAAATTAAAATTCTTTTTTTTTTT
>NC_033659.1:827266-828673 GCF_001601855.1 Plasmodium reichenowi | reverse complement strand
AATATATATATATATATGTGATGTTATATAATATTTTTAAGTTCATAATAAAAAAAGGAAAAGCATTCCATTATATAATTATTAATAAAATGGGGATATATATTATTAATATATTATTATTATAATTTTTTTTTTTTTTTACATTTTATATGTACATTCACTTCATTATATTTTAATTAAAATATTTTTTGTTGCAAAAAAAATAAAATAACTTAAAAAAAAAAAAAGAAAATATATTTTTTCCTTTTTAAAATAAAAATACCCCCAAAATTATATATATATATATATATATATATATAATATATATATATAATGTGTATGGGAAAAAAAAATATTAAATACATATATGTGTATATAAATATATATTATGTAATGAAAAGATTATAACAAGCAATAATTAAAATTTCTTTTCCTTTATAATTAATTTGTTTTTTTATATATATATTTTTATTTTGGACATAGAAATAATAAGTATTTTGAAAAATATATTTATATTTTGAAACATATATTATATTTAAATTTTGAAATATATATATATATATTATATTTATATTTTTAAATATATCTTACGTTTTAATTTTTTTCTACCATATATTTGGAAATTTTTTTTTTGTGTTAATTTAGTATATACATATATATATATATATATATTTTTTTTTTTTGTTATAATTAATTCAATACATCACTTTATAATATATGGATATATTTTAATTAATTTATATCCTTTTGTTTGTATATATGTTTTCTCCATTATATTTCTGATATAATATACATATATATATATATATATATATATATTTATTTATTTATAATTTTATTTCCTTTTTTGTATTATTATGAATGCATTAATTTTAGTTGGTGGTTATGGTACACGCCTGAGGCCGTTAACTTTAACAACTCCCAAACCTTTAATTAATTTTTGCAATAAACCAATAATAGAACATCAAATATTACATTTAGCAAAATGTGGAATTAAAGAGATAATCTTAGCTATCGCATATAAACCTACGAACATAACTAATTTTGTTAAAGAAATGGAAAAAAAATATGATGTACAAATCATTTTTTCAATTGAAGACGAACCATTGGGAACAGGGGGGCCATTAAAACTGGCCGAAAATTATTTAAATAAATATGATGATTTCTTTGTGTTCAATTCAGACATAATTTGTACATTCCCCTTAATAGAAATGATGAATTTCCACAAGCAAAATAAAGCCCCACTAACAATACTGGTAACACAAATGATATATATAATATATATATATATGAGAAAAAATGTCAAATAAAATACCAAATATTTTATATATATATATATATATATGTTTATATTTATTTATATCACCTTAACATGTGTGTACAAATTTGTATTTTTATGACCCGTTCAGGCGAAATATTTTTTTTTTT
>NC_033659.1:818351-827063 GCF_001601855.1 Plasmodium reichenowi | reverse complement strand
TTTTTTTTGTTAAGGTAAAAGAAGTGGAAGACCCAAGAGCATTTGGTGTTGTAATTACAGAAGATAAAAGGATTACAAAATTTGAAGAGAAACCATTAGTTCCTAAATCAAGTTTAATTAATGCAGGAATATACATTTTAAACAAACAAATTTTAAATTTTATTCCTCAAAGGAATTGTTCCTTAGAAAAAGAAATTTTCCCAAAGCTAGCCAGTGATAATATGTTATATTTTTACCAATTGAATAATTTTTGGGCTGATATTGGTAAACCGTTAGATTTCCTAAAGGGACAATCATTATACATGGAAAATTTAGAAGAAAGGAAATATGAAAAGCATATGTTATTAGATCACTTGTTAATTCATTATAGTTTAAATGAAAATCATACAAAAAATGTTGTACATAAAAATTTATTTGTAAGTTTTGAAAATATAGAAGAATTAAATAAATTTAATGAAAATGAAGAAAATTCATTTATTAAAGATATTTTTCTCCACACAAAAATTGAAGGAAACGTTTTAATATCATCAACAACAATAATTAAACAAAATTGTGTATTGGGTGATAATGTTGTACTAGGAGAACATGTAATCATAGGAGAAGGGTGTAGAATAAAAAATTCATGTGTCATGAGCCATTCTACCATAAGTTCTTACTCATATATTGAAAACTCCATAATAGGGTCCAAGTCAAGAGTAGGAAATTGGTCACGCATTGAAGGATTATGTGTTTTAGGGGAAAGTGTTATTTTGAAACCTGAAATTTTTGTTAATAATGCATTTATTCTTCCTTTTAAGGAGGTTAACAATTCTATATATGATAAGGGGGCAATCATCATGTGATAATCACAAAATAAAAAAAAAAAAAATTAAACATAAAATATATATATATATATATATATATATATATATATATATATGTTATACAAACATTTTCATTTTTAAAAGATAAAGAAAATGAACATTATAAAATATATCAAAAAAAAAGCTTTGAAGCTTCACTTCTAAAATATATATATATATATATATATTATATCATACCAATATTTATTTATTTATTTATTTATTTATTTATTTTATTTTATTTTATTATTTTTTTTTTTTCGTGTATATCATTGTTTTTGTCTCATTTTTTTATATATTATATATCCCTATTTACTCTAAATTTTTTTCTAAGGTTTTTTTTCCATATATTGTGTATGATTTTAACTCTAAATTAGAAGAAAAAATATATTTTTTTTTTTTTTTATGTAACAAAATTAATGTTTTTTTTTTTTTTTTTTTTTTTTTTTTTTGCCAACTTAAAAATTCAACGAATAAAATATTAACATATATATATATATATATATATATATATATGTTTCTTTTGATGTATTTTTTGAAAATTTTCACATGCTTTAATTCGAAATGAAAGATTACTTAGGAGAATACAATAAATATTTAAAATATGAGAACCCTATAATAATAGAAAAGGAAGATGAAAAGAATGTTCATTCAAAAGATGATAAAACAATGAAAGATAAAAATATCGTAAGAGTTATTGAGGAAATTCGAAAAAATTTAAAATCCAATGTTCTATATAAAAATGATAGTAAAAGTGTTCTTTTCAATGATCCAATTTATTATATATTTCCAAGTAAATGTATAAAAGTAAAAAAAGCAGAGCATATTTCATATGTTTCTAGAGTTACAAATGATGAAGATATAGTCCTGTGTCTAAAAAGAATATATGAAGTATTATCTAATATGTATTCTAAAAATATGATTATAAAAGAAGAGTATTTGAATGAATTGTTGAACATATTAACCGAATTATGCAGACAGGTTGAAATATATATATATATATATATATATATAATATATTTAATGTGCTCTTACAATCTTATAAAATTATGTATGACCATTATAAACAGATTTCAGTCACTTGCTTTCAAAGGGGTCTTCTTCTAAAACAATTATTCAATTATAATATTATGTTATTATTTGAATACCACAAATTGGTTAAGTAAGAAAAAAAAAAAACATACATACATACATATATATATATATATATATATACATGCACATATTTCCACAGCATATTTTGTTCTATTGCACATTTATCATATTTAAATTATTTATTTTAAAAAAAATTCTTTTTTTTTTTTTTTGAACAATTTGAACAGGTCATCACTTGCTTTTAATTTGAAGAAACAAATGAAACAGAATGATATTTTAAATAATTTTCATAAAGAAATAGAAAAAAAAAATAATTCTATTAATTCGTTAACTAAAGAAATAATAAATACTGAAGAAATGATGGAACAGGAAAAAATAAATTCAGAAAAGGAAATTGCAGAAGTATGCAATTGTTTATAAAATATGAAAGAATATAAAACGTGAACATAAAATAATAATTCAATAAATATAAATAAATAAATAAATACATACATACATATATATATATATATATATATATATATGTAATTATTTATTCATTTCTATATAGGTAAATATTATATACCAAAATAAGATCGATAAGTTGAAAAAAAACAATCAAAGAAAAAAAGATGAATTTACAAGACTATTACAATTGTAAGAAAATAAATTATATTTATATTTTACAAAATATTAAATCATGAATATTATATTTTTTTTTATTTTATTCTTTTATTTCAATTTTTGTTATTGTATATAAATGAATATATATATATATATATATATACATATAAGTTTACATAAATAGTTTTCAATGCTATGAAAAGTGTGTAAATTAAATTTAAATTCACTTGAAAAAAAAAAAAAAAAAAAAATTGAAATAAAAGATAATAAATGAGTACATAATATATATATATATATATAATATATATGTGTATGTATAAATAAATATATAAATAAATGCATAAATGTATATATGAGAAAATATAAATATGTTTTATATATATATATATATATATTTATATTTAAATTTATATTCATACATATATACGTAATCAATGTATAATAATTAATATAAAAAATTTATATAATCAAATTATAAAAAAAAAAAAAAAAAAAAAAAAATGTAGAGTATTTTTATAGAAATTATAGGAATTCTATAAATAAGAAAAGTAAAATTACTAGGAGTGCATTACTCATAGCAAAGAAAAATGAACTGCCATTAACAGTTTTGTTTGTTTCATTTGTAGTCGTATCTTCTTCACTAGATTCATCATCATTTGCATTTACATATTCTTCTTTATCTTCTGTTTCTTTATTATCATCTTTTTGGGATGAATCAGATGCTTGTATTGCTTGTTCTGATGCTTGTAGGTGTTCTTCACCTTTTACTTCATTTTTATTTTCTTCAAGGTTAGTTACTGTTTCGTTGGTTGTTTCACTTGATTTATCTTTATTTTCTTTTTCGTCATCTTCTTCTTCATCTTGTTCTTTTTGTTCGTCTTTTTGTTCATCTTTTTGTTCATCTTTTTGTTCATCTTTTTGTTCATCTTTTTCTTCTGTTTCTACTTCTTCTTTCTCAATAGCTTCAGCATCTGTTGAATCTTCATTTTCTTGTTCTTCCGATTTTAAATTTTCCTTTGTTTGCGATTCAGCATCTTCATCATTTTGTTGTAATTCTTCACTTCCTTCATCAGTTGTTGTTTGCATATTGTCTTTATTTTCGTCATTAGCTTCTTCAGAAACGTTACTGTCTGTTTCAATTGGTTCTACATTTTCGTCATTTTCTTGATGTTTTTTTTCATCACTATTATCTTCTTGAATATTTTCTGAAGGTTCTTGATCTGATTTTTCTTCTGTCTCTTTGTGAGTTGCATCGTCGCTTGTTTTATCTTTATTTTCGTTATTGGATTCTGATACGACATCATCATTATTATTATTTACTAGTTTATCGTCTTGTTTTGGTTGTTCTTGTTCATTATTATGATCAGTGTTATTATTACTATCAAAAATATTAAAGTTGGATGATTGGCTTCCGAATACTTCATCTCCATCATCAAAAGAATTACCCATTATAGCATATTTCTTTAAGAAATCATTACTATCATTAAATAATTTTTGTAAATTATAAGATTGTGCTTTTTCATATAGAGCATTATATACGGCCATTCTTCTATCAATATCTTTTTCTTTTTCGTTTATTCTTTTATATCCTTCAGCTATAAGTACTTGTAATTTTTTAAGTATTCTTTTATGTGTAAGCCATTTATTTTTCTTGTTTGCATCAACATTATCAAGATGTTGTATAATACTTGATACAACATCATAATCTTTATTTTCTTTTAATCTATAATAATTTTTCTTTAATAATACTTCTAGTGTTCTTAGATTCAATGGGTTTTTGTAACAATACGATTTGATACAACTAGCTTGTGTATTAAATAAGTTATTCTTTTCTAAATATAAAATTCTTAATTTTTCAACAAGAATTTTTCTTAATTCTGTAATTCTTTTTCTTCTTCTATAATTATCTAATGGTTCAAGGTCATTAACAATTCTTAATTCATCTTCCGTTATAAAACCCTTTTTTACCATTTCCTCATGATCCATAATTTCTTCACTTGGATAATATTTAAAGAAAATATCGGATGATATCATGCCATTATCGAAAGGGAAATCATTATATAATAATACTAAATCTTCATTTAAATCGAAAAGTTCTGGCATTGTAGTTTTTACTTTATTATATAATGAAATATATTTATTTTTGAATTCTTCAATTTTCTTTTCTATTGTATCTATTTTATTCATTGTTTCTTTTAAGAAAGCTAATAATGACATTTTAACTTCTTCTAAATTTATATCTTCTATTTTTTCAATATCTAATGTGTCCATTAAATAAATGTAATATACATCTGGATTTGTATCACGTTTCATTTCATTATATCTATCTTCTAATACATCTTTAATTTCGAACGAATCATATTTTTTATTCAATAATAATGATATATTATCAGCTAATTTATTAAAAAGAGCGGTTCTATGTGCTAATTCTTTATTAATTTTAGATGTTAAACTTGATTTTTCTTTTAATACAAGTTCTTTATTTTCTTTATTATTAACAAGTGTGTCTGTATTATTATTAACATCATTTGAAGAACCATGTTCTAAATCTTTGTTATCTTCATTTTTATTCATAGAAGAGGTAATCACATCACCATCATTACCTTGTTCATCTTGATCATCATTATTATTATTATTAACATCATCATCACTTTCATTATCTTGATTTTTATTTTGGTCCTTATTAGAATTCATTTCTTGTGATGAACCACCCATTCCTTTAACATTTTCATCTTGTTCATTAAATACAGAATCTTGAATTTTCATTGAACTAGACTCGGTACTTTCATCTCCAATTTCTTCTTCTTTATTACATACAACATTAACTGACACATAAGAATTATTAATATAACATGGATCTTCTTCATTTAATAAAGTTTTCTGTACATCTAATGGATCTATTAAACATTCTTTATTATTATCACATTTTTTTCTAATATATTCTGATATATCTTTTAATTTTATTTCACAAAAGGGAGAATGTAAAAGTGCACTTTTAATATTTATATTACCATCTTTACAAATAACAGGTTCCTCATTCTTATTCTTAATAAAAAAGAAATATTGAATAAATGCTTCATCTAAAATAAAACTATTACTTAATAAACAAGTCGTAGATGTTTTTACTTCGTTCTGTTCCGATTCTACACATTCACTTATTTCTATACTATTCTTATTTCGAAAAGATTGTGTTTTTTTTCGAAGTTCATATTCAAAAAAATATATGCATTTGTTATTACCATTACATTTCTTTTCTATGTCGTCATTACATCTTTTATGTATTATCTCGTTATTCCCATTCAAACATTGAACTTCACAGTGTAACACATACAGGTTTCCTTGTGAACATCTAAAAGGTGAACACATAAATAAATATATATATATATATATATATATATATATATATATATATATATATATGTTTATATGTTTATATATATATATATTCATATGTTTACATAAAATACACATATTTTTTATTTTTTTAATTATCCTTTCTAGACTTACTTTAACGAATTTTCTTCTCCAAATTTTATTACATCATTGTGCACATAACAACGTATTAAACATAATAAAAATTGTAATAATAAAATATGTAAAATAAAAAACGGTATTTTCATTTTATATATTAAAATCTATAACTATATAAATATATATATATGTATTATATATATATATATATAAATAAAATATGTAATATTTCAAAAAAGAAATATCAAAAAAATATATATATACGAATCTAATATTTCAAACTAGGTATACATATATATATATATATATATATATATATATATACAACTGTTCAATAGAAAAAAAAAGAATAAGGAAAATAACATATTATATACTTATAAAAAAAATAAAATAAAGAACATACTATAAAAAAAAAAAAAAAAAAAAAAGTCATATATAAATAAACATAACAAATGAAGAAAAAAAAAAAAATATATATATATATATATATACATATATATATATATATATATATATAAATATACTGGTAAAAATTATTAAAATATATATAATATTTCTTATAATTGTATCTCTATCTATATATTTATATATATATATACATAACTATATATTTTTATATTATCAAATATTAAAAATTAACAAAAATTTTATATAAAAGTGTTAATTTTTCTTTATATATATATAATATTATAAACCCATAAGGGGAACATCATTCTTAAATATATATATTATGTAAAAATATATATAAATAAAAAAATGTTTTATTACTTTAAAAAAATATATATATATATATATATTTATATTATAATATTTATATTTCTATAATAAAATAAATATTAAATAAAAAAAAAATAGTATAAATTATTTTCAGTATATATATATATTCTATTTATTTATTTATTCTTATTAAATATATATTATAATATTATTTTATATATATGTAAAATATATATATATATTATTTATATATATTATTTTAATATTTATTATAATATAAACTTCATAAAAATAAACTGATTATTATTATTTTATTTGATTTTATATATTATATTAAATATAATTATATATAATAATATAAATATATATTTATAGATTTTACAAGAAATGTATATTATATATATATATAATATGTATACATATAATATTATTTATAACTATATATATATATATATATATATAATAATATATATTTAATATATATATATAATTATGATGTAATCGTTTATGAATAATCAAGGTTCTTTTTTGCAACAATAATTTTTTACGTTTATTATAAAAAAAAAAAAAAATTATTATATAACAATGTGATCTATATATTAATATGTATATATAAAAAATAATATTTTATTTCAATTTTTTTTTTTCTTTTTTAAAGGTAAAAAATATTATATAATATATATATATATATAATATAATATGTATGATAAATATATATATTATTTTTATATAAATAAATACATATTATTTTTTATGTAAGAGAGAAAAATTTAAGGTTAGTTTTTTTTTTTTTTTTTCTTCTTCTTCTTATTATATGTTAAATGCATGCATCAGTTGAATGGTTATCTTAAAATATAGGTAGAAAAATAAAATAGTAATAATAATAATAATAATAATAATAAAAATAATATTTAATATATAATTATAAATGGTAATATATAAATATAATATATATAATATATATGATATATATATATAATATATATATTTACTTTTCAATATGGGATTTTTTATTATATTTTATTTTTTTAAATTTTTTCTATGATATTATATTAACATTTATTATATATATATTAATATATTTATTTTATATATTTTATAAAAGCTATATAAATAAATATATCCTACATCATGAAAAAAAAAAATACCTAATAAATATTATTATATTAATATTAATATATATATATTATATATATATTTCTGTTTTTTTCATTTCATATAAAAGGTGTTAAAATAATAATATATATATATATATATATATATATATATATATATATTTATTTTCATATGGATTATAAAAATAAAATAATTTTAATTTTATTCCTTATAAAACAAAATAAAAAATATAAATAAGCATTCTCATATTATATATATCATATATATATATATTTATATCTGTTATAAAATAAAATATTTAATTTCTGTTGCTATATATATAAATATTATAAAATGTATTGCAAAATAATATAAAATATATATATTTTCTTTATATATATATATATATGTAATAATGTTTATTTAATAAATATAAGAATTTATTATAAAATTAAAGAAAATTGTGAATAATAAAAAAATATTATTATATACAAGAAATAACTAACTTATTTGTTTGTGTGTTTTAAATTAAGTGTAAGGGGAAAAATAAAAATATAATAATATAATAATAAATTTTAAAAAAAAATAAAGGAATATATTATAATAACAATATATACTACATATCATATAATAATAAATAAGAATTAAAAATAAATATTATAGGCCTCTTTGAGTACTCAAAAGAAGCATAAAAAAAAAAAAAAAAATGTCATAACAATAATTTATACATTATTTTTATATGCATACTTTTACTGATGCTTTTTTTTTTTTTTTTTTTTTTTTTAATCCCTTTTTATATTATTAAAAAAAAAAAATTTTGGTTACTTCCATTTTTATTATTTATTTTTTTTAACAGATTTTTTTTTTTTCATGCAATATTGTTTTATTT
>NC_033659.1:814959-817951 GCF_001601855.1 Plasmodium reichenowi | reverse complement strand
AAAAAAAAAAAAAAAAAAAAAAAAAAAAAAAAAAAAAAAATTTATAAATTATTTTTATATGCATACTTTTAATGATAATTTTTTTTTTTTTTTTTTTTTTTTTAATCACCATTTATATGATTAAAACAAAAGAAATTTGGGCACATGCGAATTTATAATTTATATTTTTTTCAACATGTTTTTATGTCCATGCAATATGGCGTTATAGTTTTCTTTTTTTCCATTTAACGTAAAATAAAAAAATAAAATTACATATATATATATATATATATATATACTTTTTTTTTTTTTTTAATATTAAGGAAAACAATGTAGAATTATTATAAAAAATATTTTAAATAAAAAATAATTATGGTTGAAATATATATCATTATTTTTAATTTTTTTCCCTTATCGTAAAATTTACAAAAGGACATATAACAGTTGCATGTGTGTCCCATATGTTATATATAAATATAAATAAATAAATAAATATATATATATTTTATTTATTTATTTATTTTTTTTTGATTATTATTGTTTTTTTTAAATATTGAGCACATGTAAGTTTCATAAAGAAAAAAATATTTAAGTATTATACAAAGAAAAGGACTATATATAATATAATTATATATTGAAAAAAAAAAAAAAAAAGTGTATGAACAATAAATAAAAAGATATAAGTAGAATTTGATACTAAGATTTATTAAAGAGTGTGTCCTTTTTTTTTCTTTTTCTTTTTTATAAAAATTAAAAAAAATATATATATGAGTCCTGATTATATAAATATATATATATATATAATGTCACATATAAATGATTACACCTGGGTATTTATATAAAATAATAATAGGTAGAAAGGAAAAAAAAAAAAAATAAAATATAACATATAAACAAATATATCAGTTGAAGTGTTATATAAATAAATATATTTCCAAAAAGGTTTACAAATTCATATATCATTTTTCATTTTAACTCTTCAACATATTTCACATATGTATTTTATGTTTTATTTTTTTTTGGGTGGGAGAGGGTAATTTTTAATATGTTCTTAAGTAATATATCATAATAAATTAAAAGGCGTTTTTCAAATTAATTATTTTTCAAGATAAATACATATATTATATTTGTACATATATATATATATATATATATATATATATATATATTCCATATTTTTTTTTACTATGAACATATCATATATATTTTTTCTTCTTAGTTTCCTCCTCTTTTTTTTTTTTTTTTTTTTTGTTAATATTATTTCAAAGAATAATAATATGTATATATTATCACTGAATTATTCCTTAGTTAGCAAAACGTTACACATTGAAAAGTTTTAATATATATATTAGAATAATATATAATTATATATACTTTGTTGTGCTACATAATATATACTATTTAAATGTGCGCTAAAAATAAAAAAATTGTTCCTATTATGGATATTTTAAAGAATAGTTATATGTATATTTATCTTTTAAACCTTTTTATTTATACGAATAAGCATTAAAATTAAAGAAAAAAAAAAAAAAAAAAAAAATTCATATATAATACGTATTTTTTACAAAAGGGATTTTTTTTTTTTAGAAAAGTTTATAATTAAAAGATATATATATATATATATATATATATATATATATTTATATATTTATATAAATTCATATATGCTTAAAAAAAAATGATACTTAATAATATATATAAATATATAACATATATTTGATTATAATATGAGAAAGTATAAAAACGAATTCAATATTTCGAATGTCCTTGAGAAGAAGGATGATTGTTGTTCGCTAGATATTGGAGGTACGTTAATAAAAGTTGTGTATGTAAATCATAAATATATACATGATGATAATATAAAAGAAAATACAGAACACTTGATGATAAAAATGAATGGAAATAAGAATATATATTTGACATTTTTTGACATATCTAAGTTAGATGACACTTTATGTTTTTTATTGAGAAATAATTTAATTAAAAAAAAAATAACGTTAACAGGAGGAGGGGCACATAAATATTTTTATCGCGTGTTAGAAAAAGCACTTTATCATAAATTAGGGATGGAAATAAATAAAGGCGATAATAAAATATATGTATCAAAATATTTGTATGATGAAAAGTTATCCATATTTAGTATATTCGTGTGTAGCACAAAAAGTAATGATCAGAATAAAAATGATGACATAAATAATTTTAATAGTAAAATTATTGAGGGACAAGTTTTGTTTGATAAAAAATTTGTTGATAAATTTCCTTCAGATACAATAAAAATATATTTTGAAAAACCGTACTTTGATAAAAATGGTAATAATAATGATGATAATAATAATGATGATAATAATAATGATGATAATAATAATGATGATGATAATTATATGATACTTACGTGCGGTAGAAAAGATGAAATGAATTGTATTATGAATGGTATCCACACTTTATTTAATGTTGATAAATCATTTTTTAGATATGAAAGATTTCTTAATGTAAAAGTACCAGTAAGAATAACTTCTCCTTTCTATCCTTTTATTATAGCAAATATTGGTTCAGGTATTTCCATTCTTAAATCTAATGGATATGATTCTTATCAAAGAATAGCTGGTACAGCTATTGGGGGAGGCACCCTTATGGGCCTAGCTAAAATTATATTAGATAATATCTCCTTTGAAGAATTAATAAAATGTGCTGAAAATAAAAGTAAAAATATATCATTTGATTTAAAAATGAAACATATAATTGGAGATGCTCCAGTAGATGGATGTATTCATGCAAATACTTTAGCTAGTTGTTTTGGATGTTTAAAAAATATTTTAAAGGAAAAAAAAGAAAAAAATGGACATAACAAAAACATACATCATGAGGTAGCCAAAGGTTTAATTCAAATGGTATCATATAATATAGGATATATGGTATATCTATTATCAAAAATGCACAATGTAAAAAGGTAGATCTCAAGAGAAAAAAAAAAAAAAAAAAAAAAAAAAAAAAAAAAAAAAAAAAAAAAAAAAAA
>NC_033659.1:803344-813344 GCF_001601855.1 Plasmodium reichenowi | reverse complement strand
ATTAATAGTAACATAATATTTTTATTTTTTTATCATGTGTCCTTGTGCATATTAGGATGTCTATTTTATGAAAATTTTTTATTTAAAGATTTTGATAATAGTTTCAGTTTAGTAAAAATAATATTTTGTTGTTCATTTGTTTTATGCTTATCTCTTCTTTCTATGATATTATTTGAGATAACCGGTTTTATAGCCACAAGATTGCAATTATTTATATGGTATATAGATATAAGTCTTATGATATTATTTATTTATATAATAATTCCTATAAGTTTAATATATACATATGTAACATATGAAGATGAAAAGGCATCAAATAGTTTGTTCAAGTTTCAATATTTTTATACTACATTAATTAAAATGAATAATAAAAAGAAAAAAAAAAAGTTCCATTCACCAGATGAAGAAAATAAAAAAGAAAGGGAAAGAGAAAAATATCAAGATAAAGGACAAGAAAAATATCAAGATAAAGAACAAGAAAAATATCAAGATAAAGAACAAGAAAAAAATCAAGATGAAGGACAAGAAAAAAATCAAGATAAAGAACAAGAAAAAAATCATCATAAAGAACAAGAAAAAAATCATCATAAAGAACAAGAAAAAAATCAAGATAAAGAACAAGAAAAAAATCAAGATAAAGAACAAGAAAAAACACATTTTATGAAAAGGCTTCTTTATGTAAGTGAAGATTTAATTGAAGAGATGAAAAATTATAATTATAAAATAAAATATAAAAATAAACAGAAATTATATAAGTTTATATTTGGATGTATATTTCTATTACCTATTATATGGTTTACATTTTATAAAATATCTATGTTGACTTTAAAAAATAATAAAGATATATATGATAAGTCAGATATATATAATATAGGTTCTATATTATTAGATAAATTTAATGAAATTAATAAAGAGTTTGAAGAAGAATATAATATTAATAATGATAAAAATAATTATTTTTTCTTTTTTAATTTTATGAAAAATCTTTTAACCTATATGTCTGTAACAGGTATGACTATAGTTAGTGCTCTTTCTGCATTTACTAGTCTATATTCACCATATAGTAATATAAGTAACTTTTTTTTTTTTGTAAATATTAAAAAAGTTAAAGTTATAGAAAAAAAAATTAAGTTCATAAAGCAACAGTTGTCTTCAAAAAAAAAAATACTCTTACTATATGAGTACCATCCTCATTTGCTAAAACCATTTTATGAAAATCAAAAAAGGGAATATAATAATATACATAATAATATGAGTTCTTATAAATATATTAATGATTCGAATAATTATAATGATTATAGAAACGATATAGAACTACAAAATATAAATGAATGTAAAAATATTTATCATAATGATGATAATACAACTAATTGTATGACAAGTTCTTTGAGAAGTGCTACTTCGAGGGAAAATAATAACATAGAAAATAATAACATAGAAAATAATAACATAGAAAATAATAACATAGAAAATAATAATATAGAAAATAATAACATAGAAAATAATAATAATAATAATTATGTTAACTTGAATAAAATTTTGAACCATACAAATAATCTAAACACTGGTTATTTTCAAAATAATAAGATCTCTATAAATAATTCCGGGAATTCTTATGAACAATACTATAACAATTATAAGAACGTAAATTCATTCAATATAAAAAATATGATTTTGTGTAATAATGAAAAGGATGGAATACATAGAACATATAAGAATCATCAAGTAATAAAAAATGAAGATTATGAAAACAAGGATAATAATAATATAAAGAGGGAGAATAAAAAAGAGGAAATTTTTTTTACATCTTTTAAAAGTTATAAAAAATGTAATTTATATTTAGGTAATTATAAATCCATTTATAAAGATATATATGAAACATTTATTAAGAGAGAAAACAGTTTTATTAGTTTGTTTAATATAAAGGAATTATCACAAAGAAAATCTAATAATAATTTATTATATATCACTGAAAAAATAAATTGTGAAAATTATAGTATGGATGATATTATTATTGTAAATGGAATTAAAAATAAATATAAAAAACAAAATAATAAACGAATAAAATTATATAAGAATAATGATTTAGAAGAGAAAGATACAAGTTGTATCGATGAATATAATCAAGATGATTGTTTAATAAATATATTTTCTAATAATGATATAAAAAATTATTCATATATAAGAAATAGTAAACAAAATTCATTTAATCAACAATGTGTCTTATCATCATTCAATCAAAATATAAATAGTAATAATTCTTTATATAAAAGAAATATAAAATCATCAAATGATTTATTAGATGATACGCATATGGAATATCAAAAAAAATTTCATTTTTTTAAAACAAAAGAACAAAATATATCTTTGGAAAATAAAGTAACAGATGATTATAGGAGGGAATATAAATATGAAAATGGTAAATACAAAACGTTCTTTCTTTTTAACTATCCTATATTTTCCTTTAAAAGACTTTTTAAAGGTTCTAAAAATAATATGGCTGGAAAAGAATACCACCTTAGTGATAGCATACATATGAACAGGGAAGCAAATAACACAATTAATCAAAACAATAAAAACAATTGTGATCATAATAACAATATTAATTGTAATAATATTCATAGTTTTAATTATAAATCTGAAGGATTTATTAGGAAATCAGTTATATCTTCCTTTTTTTATGGTTTCCGGAAACCATATAAAACGCTTCAAAGTGTTAAGGAATTTTTCACAGGAAGGAAAGATAATGTAAATAAAAAAAGTAAACAAGTTTTAATACAAGATATTAAATCTTTAGAATATATGATAAAGAAATTATATTTCTTATTAGATGATGTTATTAAAGAACAAATACGCATAAATCAAAGTACAACATTTTGTGGTATACTTTTATATATACTAGGTATTATAATGTCTATATTATGTGTATATAAAATTATAAAAACATGTTATATCATATATATGATAGAAATACATTATAAATTTATTTCAACATATAGCAGTGGACATGTATTAATGTTATTTTATTCAAAAAATATGAACATCTCTATTATTAACGAATTAAAAAATGTTCTACATATTGTTCATATAAATATTAATCTAGATAATTATGTTATCTCTATTACATCCATATTATTATTATGTTTCATATTTACTAATCTAAAAACATTTATGGAAAAAATTATAAAACTAAGATATTCAACAAAATCATCTTTATATTCAAATCTAGCCATTTTGGTAATGTGTGAAATTATGGATTTATATTTCTCAGCTTATTGTATACAATTATTTGATTATCTACCTATTAAAGAAAAAATTAAAATGTTATATATATTCTTTAACAATAACTTATTAAATTTATTTAAACTCAAATATCATTTTGATTTTGTTTATGTCATATCATTATTCATTTCTTTAATTCTGCTGAAATTTCATCACAAGAACAAGTCTGATCAATTTAAGGAAATATAAATGAAAAGTATGTATGCAAATGCATATATAAATAAATAAATATATACATATATATATATATATATATATATATACAGATATATACTATGTATTGTTAAAATTTATAATACTTTTTTAAATGTTTAAATAAATTCATTTTTTTAAGCAAAAAAAAAAAAAAAAAATATATACATATATACATACATACATACATATATTTATATATATTACATATGTGTGTCTGATTTTACCTAGCTTCATTTTTTATATATCACATGAATATATTTATTTTTACTCTTCTATAATTTTTTAACACATTCATATATATACACATATATATTTCATTTTATTTATTTTTTTGAAAAGTTATATAACAAAAAATTTTTGTTAAGATGCCCAAATGATGAGCATCAAAGATGTAACAAGGTAAAACGTTAAGTACAAAAATTATGAAAATTATAAAGTGTACATATAGAAACATTTACTTTTTCATTATAGCACAAAGTGTATACATTACAAAAATAAAACATACGTAAAAATATACATACATGTATAAATAAATAAAAATATAAACATATATTTAAATATATATATATATATATATATATATGAACAGGCTAGGAATCCAAAACCTGCTGTGTGAATAATCCATATTGAGCTATATACTCATTCCAATGTTTTTTCGCATGTAACATAGAATTAATAATATCTACCAAGTGAGACATACTTATTCTTATTTGTAACATAGAATCTCTTTCTCTTAATGTAATGGTTTTATCTTTTAGTGTTTGGAAATCGATTGTTACAGCAAAGGGTATACCGATTTCATCGGTTCGTGCATATTTTTTACCTATAGATACACTAGAGTTATCTATTTTTGATGATATATTATATTGATTTAATAACATTTGTATTTGTTTAATATATGGATAGAATGCTTTATTATTTGATATTGACAATATAGAACATTTAATAGGAGCTAATTTATATGGTAATGATAAGTATTGTCTTTCTTCTTTATCATCAGTAAAACGTCGAATTCTAAACGAATGTTCTAGAATACAAAATATTAATCTCCCTATACCAAAGGAAGGTTCAATAACATTAGGAATAAAATTTTCTTCTTGAACTTTTTTTTTATATTTTTGAAATGATAACATATCTCTTGTTAATTCAAATTTACATTCATTATTAATAGAATCATTATTTGAAACATTTAATATATATTTATTATTTTTAGATAATTCTTCATCAATAATTAATAATTCTTCATTAGTTTTTTCATTTAAACATGAATATATTTTATTCTGTTCACTCTTAAATGTATTTCCTATTTTAGCTTTATTTGGTATCATTTTTACATATTCGACTTCAATTGGTTCATTATATTTTTCACAAGCATATAAATTTGCACCTGTATATTTCATATGATGTTGTAAATCATATGCTGATCTATCAGCATGTCCAACAACTTCAATAAATCCAAAGGAAGTTAAAATTTCAGCATCCCAACAATCATTTGCATAATGAGCCATTTCAGTTTTTAAATGTTGTCGAAATCGTATACCATCTTTATTAATTCCACATTTTAATAAAAATAAATAGGTTCTTGCTAAGAAGTATGCTAAAGCTTCATTTGCTATAATGTTTTTTTCTACTGCTTCTTCTAATGTCATGTTTTTAATTACCACACCATCTGTTAATTGATTATCTCTAGGATATAATGGTAACATTAAATATTTAAATAAATAATATTTCTCATGATTCTTTTTTTTAGGGTTGACGAAATATTCTATTTCAGCCATCTGAAATTCTCTAACTCTTAACAAGCCATTTCTTGGTGATATTTCATTACGAAATCCAAGACCTAATTGTGCTCCAGCAAAAGGGGTTTTCCCACCGTTATATTCTAAAAGCTTCTTAAAGTTAACAAAAATTCCTTGCGCTGTTTCAGGTCTTAAAAAAGCAACATTGTTCATATTATTATTTGTATTCGTACTATTTAAATTTTTATTATTATCCACATTTTTACATTTCTCTTTATTTTTGTCTTCTGTATTATCATCCTTTGGTCCTATTTTTGTTTGAAACATTAAATTAAAAGGGAAAGGGTCTGATAAATCATTTTTTAATGGTGATTTTATATCATACTCTTTAATAATTTCTTTAATTTCTTCTTCATTCATACCATCTAATTTTCTTAATATTAATTCGATTTTTTGTATTAACGTTTCGTTGCCATTTTGCATCCCCCCAATCATATCATAATTATAATTATAATTACTTTTATTATTATTATTATTATTATTATTATTATCATTATTTTCCTTATTCTCGTTTATGTCATCATCTCTCTTTTGTTTCTTTTCTTTTTCTTCAACATGTTCACCCTCCTTTGTATTCTTTTTCTTTAATTCTTCAATTTTAGCTTTTAGAAAATCACCCAAGTATTTATCCGCCCTATAACAATCATTTGTTACTACATCACGAATCATTAAATCAGTAAATCTATCAACATGTCCAGATGTTTTTAGTACTTGATAAGGAGTTACACAAGAACCTGATATCTCTAACATCTCATCATAATATATAAAATGACATCTCCATAAATTCTCTAATTCTGATTTTAATAAACATCCAGAAGGACCATAATCAAATAAACCAGAAGCTCCACCATATATTTCAAATGAGTTGGTATAAAAAAATTTTCTTTTTACTAAATTTTCTAACTTTGTACGATTTTCAACTAATTTTAATTCTTCACTAGGTTTACCATATAAATCTTTTAATTTCATTTTTTTATCTTGTAATAATTTTTCATTTTCCATAAATTCCTTTTTTAAATCTTCATCGTCTATTCCTTTAATACATTCATTTCTTTCTATCAATGATGATATTTCACAAACGTATCTTTCTATAAGCTCTTCCAAACTACCACATCCATCATTCTCCTTTTGTTCCTTTATATTATCCATATTACTCATTTTGTTAGAACAAACATTAAAAAAATTAAATTTTCTTTTTCTTATCTTTTGCTTATTAAATAATATACTATAATCCAACACAAAGGAGCTAATCTTTCTTAAATCTCTAGAGGCAAATAAATGATATTTATTATTATTATTTTTATTATATCGTAAGTTCTTTATATTTATCTTAGAAATAAAACTATACGTTTTATTCTCAAAAAAAAACATAGAAAGGAGAAATATTACAATAATTATCATATACAAACTATACAAATATATATATGTATATATATATATACATTTTTTTTTTATTTCTTTTCTAACCCATAATTATTATATATATATATATATACATATATAATATATGCTTTATTATATATCTAAGAATTTTATCTTTTCTTAATATTCAATTGATTTCTCCTTATTTTCATTTTACCATTATATAAGAACAAAATAAAGCATTTACTATTACTTTTTATACAATAGTATGAAAGTATTTTGTATATAGGAGAAAAAATATTTTAATTATCATCAAAAAATTTAAAATAAAAATAAACATAAATATATAAAAGAAAAAAAAAAAAAAAAAAAAAAAAAAAAAAAAAAAAAAAAAAAAAAAAGGTAGGAAAAGAAAAGAATAGAAGAATTAATAATAAAACAACTTAATTTATTATATATATATATATATATATTATAATATAATATTTAAAAAATAAGGGGAACATTCATAATTATATATATATATATATTATATATATTGTAATATCATTTATCACTATATTAGTTTGAACTTTAATTTATATGAAGTGCACAATAGGTAAAAAAAATTTTACAGTATAGAAAAAACAGAACAAAAAAAAAAATAATTAAAATTAAAATAATAATATTAATAAATATTTACCTTATATTAAATAATATAAAGGAATTGTTATTAGAATATTGCTTTTTTCAAAAAGTTCGATAATATCATCCAACCTAAAAATAAGCATTTTGTTCTACCGTTATTTATTCCATTCATTTTATTACTATTATATATATATAAAATATATAAATATATAAGATTATATATATATATATATATATGTACAATATTAAAGTGACGATTTTGGAACAAGCTTATCTTTAATTTCAAAAGGAAATTCTTTTTTTCATTTTGTGCCTTAACATTTTATATACAGACATAATATATATATATATATATATATATATATATATATAATATTTAAGGGTCATATTCATTAAATAAAAAATATTAAGCCTTTTCATACAATAAAAATTAAAAAAATATGTATATATTTTTTTATGTTCATAAAGACCACATATAAAATTATTCTTTTTCTTTTTTAACTTAATATAATGGATATCTTCTCCACTTTATTTTTTATTTAATTATATTGTCAATTAGCATATGATATAATAAACTACACATTGTATAACAAAATGAAACGTTTATGTTTACTATAGTATTCCGTTATGTATTTTGGTTTTTTCTTTTTATTAATCTATATAATGAACTAGCCAAAAATCACAAAAAAAAAAAAAAAAAATAATAATAATAAATAAAAAATAAAATATACAAAATAAAAAATAAAAAATAGCTATATAGCCATTATAAATATATACAAATAAAATTTAATATTATTATTTTTATATATTTAATTTAATAATACTTATATTTATATTGGACAATAAATTTCCCCATATAGGAAAAATATAAAGGATATTTTATGATTATTAAGATGAACATCATACATAAATGATTTTTTATTTGTACAAATATATATATATATATATATATATATTTAATTTATTATTTTATTAGACAAATAAAGAGATATCATGTTTATATATAAAAAAACAAATTTAAAAAATGTTAATTATAACAAAGGATTATTAAAAAAAAAAATTAATTATAAACATTTAATTATAAGTACTTAATTATAAATACTTAATTATAAATACTTAATTATAAATACTTAATTATAAATACTTAATTATAAATATTTAATTATAAATATTTAATTATAAATATTTAATTACAAGCTTAACAAAATATATACATATATGTGTATATATATTTAATTCATTTGTATGCGTTTAAAAGGTCATCAACTTCTAACAAATTATTATAAGAAAATTTTTTCACAACTTTTTCTCCTTTTTCTTCTAAAATTTTTTCGATATTTGTTTTTCCATCTTGGAACCAACCCAACTGATCCGATATTAAATGAAGATTTTCACATGAAGGACATCTAACAATAACAACACCATTATAATATGCTTGTTTTGAAAATTTTTTTGCACTTTTTTTTTCACAAATATTACAAGTAAACATTAAAACTAAATATTCTTTTTTCTTTTGATCGATTTCTTTATCTACTAAGTCTTCATTTAAATTTTTTTCAACTATTTCATTTTCTTCACCGTTATTTATTTGTATGATTTTGTTATTTTCTATATCTAAAATATTACTACTGGTATTTATAATTTCTTCATTATTATTATTATTATTATTATTGCTATTGTTATTATTATTATTATTTATTGTGTTGGTAATTATATTTTCATTTAATTCTATTATTTTATCATCACATCTTATTTTGTCACTTAAATGCTTTGGTTTCTTATCATATATTACTTTATCATTAGATTTTTCAAATTTGTCGTCTTGTATAATTTTTTCATTTTGAGCCCTTTCATTTTTTGTAACAAAACTTTTCTTTGAAATTATAAAATTGTTTGTACTATTAAATGGTACTATACAAAAATGAATATCATTTTTTAAGCTTAAATTATTAAAATTATATCTTTGAAATAATGAACTAAAGTTTTTTTTTTCTTTTTTAAAATTAATGTCTTTCGTTAATATGATTCGACTAAAAGTTTTTCTTTCTATTAATTTCCTTCCTATTTTTTGAAACATTTTATTTATTATATAGTAAATAAATAAAATAAAATAAAATAAAAAATTAGGCAATCATCAAAAAATTTAACATATATATACCATAATATAAAAAATATTGAAAATTTTTACTTAACATATAAATATTCAATCCTTTTAAATATTTCTTCTATTTTTATTCATCCTTTTTAAATTCTAATAATATTGTTAAAAAAAAAAGTAATAATAAAATAGAAATATGTTTTCAACTAATGCTCTTTTATGTTATAAAAAAATCAAAACAAACAGAATAATTTTGTTTTACTACATGAAGAAAAAAGTATATATATTAAATATATATATACATATATTATATTATTATTAAGGTATTTAAAATGGTATATATAAATAATTATTATATATATTATATATATATATATATATAATAATTTTATTATTAATAAATCTAGCAGATGAAAAAAATAAATATTTTTTTATATTTAATTTCTGTTATTCAAAAGATGTTGTTATATATTTTTTTAAAACATAAAAATATATATATATATATATATGTATATATTATTACTTTTTTTTTTTTTTTTTTTTTTTTTTTTTTTTTTTGAAAAAAAAATTTTAATTCAAAAATTAATATTATTTTTCAATTTTTTTTTTGGTTAAAAATTTTTTTTATATATATATT
>NC_033659.1:797710-802944 GCF_001601855.1 Plasmodium reichenowi | reverse complement strand
AATTTTTTTTTTTTTTTTTTTTTTTTTTTTTTTTTTTTTTTTTTTTTTTTTTTTTTTTTTTTTTTTTTTGGAAATAAAAATTTTAATGCACAAATTAATATTATACTTCAATTTTATGTATGGTTACAATATTATTATATATATATATTGAACACATATATATTATTCATTTATTATATATTTATTATATATATATATATATATTTATAATTATTAAATAAACTTTATGTAATTTTAATATATTTTTTTTTCTTTTTTTTTGTAATATATTACACTATTATATAAAATATATATATATATATATATATATATATATATATATATATATATATGTATATATAAATATTATTTATATATATATATATTATATGTATTGATTCGTTTTATTACATATTTTGATAGTTATATAATATTTATAATTATTATAACCTTTTGATATATTTCCATTTTTTTATTTCTTTGTTTACCTTTGTCTACGTTCCTTTTTTTATTTTTATTTATTTTTTTTTTTTTTGTGTGTGTTTGTTTGTTGTCCTTCAACATGCAGGAATTTATTATGAATATTCTTAGTAAAGAAAAAATTGGGAAAATAGAAAAATTAAAAAATGATGGGAATGAATTATATCGAAATAAAAAATATAAGGAGGCTTTATGTATATATGATAATGCTGTTTGTGAGTTTTGTGGAGGTTCAGGTGATAGTTTAAAAATTAAGGAAATGGTGAAAGAATTTTCAAAAAATGATGAGAGTAATAATATAAATAAATTATCAGATGATAATAATAATATGATTGATGAAAATAATAAGAAATGTGATTTTTCTTATATATATGAAATTCAAAATTTATTTATAAAAATATGCCATAATATATCATTATGTTATTATTTCTTAGAAGATTTTGAAAAATCTATTGAATATTGTTTATATATTAATGAAATGAATAATAATCATTATAAAAGTTACCACACGCTTGGGTTGTGTTATGAGAAATTAAAAGATTATCAAAAGAGTATACATTATTTTGATAGGTGTAAAATAGTACTTTTAAAAAATCAAAACAATAAAAATAAAGACAATAATAATAAAAGTGAAATTAATCGAATTAATGAAAAGTTACGTGATATTATGAAAATTATAGATCAAAATAAAAATGATCCATATAAAAATATAAGCAACATTAAAAAATATCTTCTTGATGAAAATACAAATAATATAAATGACATTGAAGAAAATAATAAAAAAATTAAATTGTTACATTCTATTTATAATCAAAAGTTTTATATACTACTTAAGGAAAATATTTTTTTATTTCTTTTTGATTTTATTAAAAAAAATGATCACATATTAAACTATGACGATTGCAATAATAATAATAATAATAATAATATTTTATATAGTCATAATATTAATTGTTTATTATTAGAAAAAACAGCCATTTATGTTATTTATAAAATATTATCCAAATTAGATAATGAACATATTATTATTGAAAATTCCAAAGATGAGAACTATAATAAAAATCGTAATATATGTATTAACAAATTAAATAATTCAAAGCTTCAATATTATTATGATATAGATTATATTAAAATGATTTTATCATTTAATGAATATTTTACAAAAGATTGGATATATAATTATATAAAAAAACAAATCAATATATTAGAAAATTTAAAGTTTTCAAAAGATGAAACCTTATATAAAGAACATGTAGACATTTTAAGCTATATCATAAATATTATGAAATATGTCTATGTTATAAATAATGATTATATTTTAAATATTATTAATTCCTATTATTTAAATAGCGACAATTCTAATATTAATAACTCTGGTATTAATGCTCTTACATTCTTATGTAAAAAAAAACAATTTTTAACACAAAATTGTAAGGATAATAGGAAAAAAAAAAATGATTTATTAGAAATGCTTAAAAAAGAAAATTATTTAAATATACAAAATAATATACAAAATAATATACAAAATAATAATAATAATAATTATTTTTATAAGAACGAATTTATTGAATTTCACTTTTCGGACTCTCATAAATATCCATTGTGTATCAATTCCGAAATCAAAAAAATTATACAAAATGTTATTGGTATGTATGAACACTTTTCTAGTAGTATAGAATATACCTTAATTTTAATTTTTACTTTATTACATGACCCACAAAGACCTAAGGAAAAAGACATAGAAATGAATGATGTAATTTATGATTGTATAGATAATTATTTTCATCATAATGAAAATATTTTGATAGAATGGTTTGTATGTATTAAATGTCTTTTTTTAGTAGATAAAAATATTATATTAAATTATTTAATAGGAAAAACAGAATATATTGTAAAAATCTTACATTTTATTACGAACTGTATAGGAAGAAAAACTAAAGAAGAATTATCCATATATATCGATGTCTTATTACTTTTATTGAATATATCAGAAATACGTTTTATGTTTACTAATTATATTGATATGTATATAAATATAATGAAATCTTTAAATTATGATCAATGCTTTTTGAAACTTTTACTAGGTACATTTAAATTATACATGCACAACATAGACTTTAAACAACAAATTCAAGATAATGTAGATTTGTTCTTTTATGCGAAAGAAATATTAAAGCAATTCTTATTAACATATGATAATGATGCGGACGGAAAAAATAACACGAATAATGATAAAAGAGAAGAAAATGAGGAACAGACAAGCCATTTGAATTATTCTAATTTAAATTCGTACACATGCTGTGTGAAAAAATGTGATGAAAATGATACAATGAAAAAAGATATTATAAACCAAAAGAAAGATGAAAAGAATAAGAAACATTGTGAACTTGTAGATAAGAAAAAAAAAGATCATAAATATATTCATTCGTATATGAGTTGTGAAAAAACGTTAAAAGATTTAATAGAAATGTTATTTTATTTAAGTTTGCATATTGAATTTAAAAAACAATTATTAGAGGAAAAAAATAATTATATTTTATTCTTCTTAATAAAAGTTGGACATGATATAAATAAAAAGAAATTAGATAACACATATAAATATATATATTGCAACACTATAAATAATTTAATTTTAACAAAAAATGATGAAAAAATAAAAAGAAGAGAAATTAATAAAACTAATTTATCAAATTTTGATAATGAACAAATAGAAGCTTTAGAACAATTTTATGATAAATTACCAAAAGAAGCTAGACCTAAAACAGATCCATTATATGATTATGGAGATGAAGAAACTAGTAACAAATTAATTGACTTATTATTATATAATGAAAAATATCAAATGAACCATATTAATGATAAAAATAAAAAAAAAAATAATAATAATAATAATAATAATAATAATAATAATACTAAGAATAATAGTAACTTATCTCCTTTGTCATCTAAATGTTCTTATACAAATGGTACCATTATCAATATTATATATAACTTTATTAATAGCAACTTTTTTACAACAAATATAGCTGAATCTGTATGTGAAATAATTTCTAAATTTGTTAAAAATACAAATAATATTGGTATAGTTCTAGTTAATAATGGATTAAAAACTTTATTATTAGCATCTAAGCATATAACAAATAAAAAGAATTGTGCTTTAGCATTAAGTGAAATATTTATTTATACAAACCCAAAACTTATTCATTTTTATGAAGCATATGATTCTTTACCTTTATTAATTGAACAACTAAAGAGTGATGAAGAATTATTAATCTTTAAAACGTTAATGGCAATAACTAATATTTTAACTATTGATGAAAATGTAGCAATAAAAGCTATGCAATTAAATTTATGGTATAAATGTTTTGATATTCTTTCAACAGAAAATGAATACATAAAATCTGCTAGCTTAGAATGTATATGCAATTTATGTTCCCAATCACATGTACATCAATATATTTATGATAAATATCAAACAATTATGAAATCAAAAAATGAATCAGATAAAGATATTTTATTTGTTGATATACAAATAATTTATTCATTTACCATGGAATATCAAAATTATAAATGTGTTTTTGCAGCAACTGGAGCTTTAGGCATGTTGTCATCTGATTTGCGTTTGCCATATTATTTAGTTAGAACTAAAGGGATTGATCATATTTTCTCATCTTTCAATAATACCACCGACCAAAATATTTTATTACGTATTTTAACATTTTTCAACAATATAATGACGTGTGATGATATACCGGATGATATATTAAAGAAAATAAAGACTTATGTGGAGCAAAAGAAGGATTTAAATGAAGAGAATACTCAAATGGCAAATTTTATACTCCAGTAGAAATATATATATATATATATATATATATATATTACGTGTTTTTATATATTTATATTTTCACGAGAAATTATAGTAAAAAAAATTATAAGCTGTTTACTTTTTCTCAGTAAATTAAATGTACATAAGGGAGGAACTATATATATTATATTTGTTTCTTTTTAGTTATTATTTTTTTTTTTTTTGCTTTTTTTGTTAAGATTATATGTTTGCATTTACATTGAAAATATTTTTACAACATAATTTATATATATATATGTATATATAAACAAAAATATATGTAATTTAAAAAAAGAAAATACCATATAAATACTTTCATTATCATTATACAAAACATTTATTTATGTGAATATAAAAAGCTCAACGATAATATGATAGTTATTTTATTTATTTCATTTATTTTTTAAATATAATTGACAAATCGAAACTGCATATACATCCAAAATTGAGTAGACGTTGCAAAATTGTAATATGTCACTGTTTCTATATTTTTTTGTCTTTTTTTATTAACACTTTGGTTGTTTTTATTATACATAGATGACCATAAAGTAAGAAAAAACGAATTAACAAATATTTTAAAATAAATAAATTAAAAAATACCATTTGTAGTATGTTAAATGTGTATATTTCTTATATATATATATATATATATATATATATATATATATATATTTATATGTATATTTTTATATATGTTTCTTTTTTGAATGTTATCCATTCAAGGTTATTTAATATATCATATAGTTAAATTGCAAAAGGATCATTTATTTTTATGAAATAAAAATGGTCATTCCCTTTAAAAAAAAAAAAAAAAAAAAAAAAAAAAAAAAAAAAATAATAAAAAAACAAAAAAAAAAAAATTAAAAAAAAATTATAATTTTTTTAATATTATAAAATAAAAAAAAAAAAAAAAAAATAAAAAATAATTTTA
>NC_033659.1:791914-797336 GCF_001601855.1 Plasmodium reichenowi | reverse complement strand
TGGAACTTTCTTAGCTATATAGAATAAAAAAAAAAAAAAAAAAAGAAAAAAGAATATGAACTATTCAGGTAAATTTTATTTAATATATATATATATATATATATATTTTTCTAAAACATGAACATTCATAGTTTTTTATATTTTGAAATTTATTAAGTATGATTTAAAAATATATATGTATATATAATATAAATTATTTTTTTGTTCAGAATTTTTATGTGTAAATAATATGAGTATTAATTTCTATATTATATATATATATTTATATATATATAAGGAATATTTTTTTTATTTTAATAAAGGATTTATTTTATTTCCTTTTGCTTACAAAAATTTAATAAATAATAAAATTTGTATAAATATTTTTTATAATATACCGTTGTTTATTCGTTATACTATAAATGATAACATATAATATATATATATTCTTTTTTTTTTTTTTTTTTTTTTTAAAGGATTATTTATCATACACATAAATTGGTTAGTTTCAAATATATAATTGAAATAAATTAATAAAATTAATTTTCTTCGTTGTTTTAGTTTTTTGCTTTCGTTTCATTTTTTCTTTTTTTTCTTTTTTTTCTTTTTATTATCTCATTATATTTATTATCAATGTCTAGAATATGTTTACGAAGTTTCTGTCTATAGTAGTTACATTATATGTCATATTCTTTCTATGAGATATAAAAAATTAATATTATTATAATATATATATATATATAAAGCATTTTCATTATATATTGAATATGTACATTTTGTGAAAATATTTTGTATGTTCTAGTAGATTATATAATAATATATACTTTAGTTTAAACTTATTACTAAAGATATTTTTATGAAATTCATTTTAATATAAAAATTGGTTTTTTTTTTTTTTTTTTTTACTCACATATATATATATATATATATATATATATATGTAGTTATATAGACACATTTAATTTGTTATAGTATTAACCCTTTTGAAGAACTTATAAAAGAAGTATATTTAGATAGAGAACTGGGTATAAGTTAAATTAATCACATAATACTCTTTTATTTGTTTTAATAGTTTTGTATTCCATTTTGTTTCATTAATATGTTAATATAAAAGATATTATAAACAAATAAATAAATAAATAAATATGTATATATATATATATATATATTACATAAGATATAAGAATAAAAGTGCAACACAATTTTTATGTGTCTTATATTAGTACCAATTTGTAAATAGTATGCAACATATATACATATATATATATATATATATATATATATATATATATATATAATATTTAGATTTATATATTTGAATTAATATAGTTTGTACAAATAAGCAAAACCATCTTACATAGACTCATTTACCCTTAAAAAATTATCATAATATTCGTGCGACGAAACATGAACAATATAATAAACAAAATTGACCCTAATTTACAAAAGAAAGAAAAGGGTTATATAAATATTAATTTCAATTTTAACGAAACAAAAAACGATATGGAAAAAATATCTTATACACAGAAAAATGAGATATCTGATAAAATTGTACATAATCAAGATTTATCAGATAATATTCATTACATAAACAATTATTTAACTAGCATTTTTGATTCTGGAAAACGTAAAGAATCGTGGGATAATCTTTTTTATAGAACCAATATAATAAAAGAAGAAAAAGAAATGGAAGATGATAAAAATAGTACATTATTATTACGAGGTCCGACCAAAAATTATAATTTGAACACTGAATTGAAGCTGGATGATACATATGAATTTGAGATACCTGAACATGAGAATGAAAAAAAAAAATTTGATTCTATAAATAATACCTTAAATACAAAACATTCAGAAAATATAGATAATGTAGAAAATATAGAAAATATTAATAATATGGGAAATGTTCAGAATGATGAATTTTTATATAATGAATTTATTTTCAGTGGACATCCAAATATAGAATTGAAAAAAGCAAATACAACAGTTGTTAATAATTTAAATAAAGAAGATGTTTTAAAACAGGGAATTATGTATCATGATTTTCATTCATTTAATAACAACAATTTTGTTGATGGGTGGTGGTTTAGAAGAAATCAAGAAATTGATAAAATTCCAAAAAATGAATATTTAGAACATTCTATAAAAGACTCATACGAAAAAACAGATTATCCATTTTTTAATGAGAATTATATAAAAAATGAGGGAAATTATACAAACCATACAATTGATAATATTGTAGAAGAGAATGAAAATGACAACATGCTATTTTTATTGAATGAGAAAAGTAACATACAAGAAATTATAGATTCAAGCAATAAATACAAAAATATGATTCATATGAAAAGAGAAAATATTTCAAAGAAGGATCCAAATGTATATGATAATTTTCCTACATATAATAAGAATATAATAGACACCAATTCAAATATGAACATTTCTAATGGGAAGAATTTAAATGAATCTCAAAAAATGGACATGCAAAATGAAGATATAAAACTTATTCAGTTGATGAATAAAATGTTGCAAGAAAATGAAAAAACTGATACCAATTTTAAGAGTGCTTTTAATTATGCCAATGGTTCTGAATTGAATGTAGATAATAAAAAGAAGTTGGATATGCAAAATGGGAAATTATATCAGAATAATTGTAATTTAAGTAATAATAATAATAATAATGATAATAATAATATGGATATACATCATAATATGGGGGAATATAATAATGTAGAGATATATAATACAAATTTTAATATTGATAAAAGGAATGGTGATATATTAAAATACTCTAATACCGACATTGTGTGGGAAGAAAATATAAAAATCTTGGATTCAATAAGTAGGGATTATTCTAAAAATGCTATGCATTGTCCTTCAAACAATACAGAAATGAAGCAAATTTACAAAAATGATGATAATGGAGGCAACATATTATTGGAGACTTTGAAAAACAATATAAAGTTATTATTAGAAAATGAGAAGGATGATAATGTATTAAGTGAACATATTATACGCACTCTAGATGATTATAATAAAAAAAAAGACGCTTATATGGACAAGAACAATAGTAGCGATTATAAAAATAATAACTGTCTTAATATGAATAGTAGAAACATCCGTAAGGATTATATATCAAATGTGAATTCTAATATGATGAAGGAGAATATTACAAATATACAACATGATATAGAATTAAATCATAATTATGAAGAAAAAAGTATGAAGAAAAAAGGGAATGATAATAATATTTTATGTAGGGGAAATATGTATGAGAGTTTAATATTCCATAACAATTCTGATAAAACGAATATGCATAATAATAATAGTAATGGTAATAATTTGAAGGGTTCCTTGTTAGATGCTTATGTTATTGATGATAAAGTACAGCTTAAAAATAAAATTTTAGGAAATCAAAACAATATGGAATATTTTCCCAAGTGTGCTGAAGAATGTATGGATATGGAGAAACGTAAAAAATTGAAACTTGCAGAATTGTGGAAATATAATTCTGGGGGTGAAAAAAATGAGACAGTGCTGAATATAAATAATGTTCATATTGATAATAATAATAATAATAATAATGGTGATGGTAGTGTTGTTATTCTAGGGCAAGAAAAAAAACATGAACCTAAAATGGATATGTACAAAAGTGGAAAACCTTTTTACGACATAGATAAAAGAGCTCATTTGAAGGAAGAGTACATTAAATTATTAGGAAACGAAAATGTATACGAAACAAAAAAAAAATCCCATTGTAGTGTTTCTAAACAAACTGAGAATGTGCCCAAGGTAAGAAATGCAAAAGGTTACAATGATTTATTTATGAAAATACAAAACATAAATGAATTAAATTTAGACACATATTATAAGGATGAAGAGAATAGATATACTGATAGGAAAAAACTAGAATGTATGAATGAAAATAAGTCTGAAGAATTTATAAAAATAAAAAAAGGGAATAGTAGCCCTTATGATGAAGCTTTTAGTTTTTTGTGTGGATATATAGGAAAAAATATTAATGAGTATAAGAAAGATGATGATGATTTTAACAATATGGATATATATAATAATAATAATAATAATAATATTAATAGGAATAACAATATTAATAATTATAGTAATAATTATAGTAATAATTATAATAATAATTATAGTAATAGTTATAGTAATAGTTATAGTAATAATTATAGTAATAATTATAGTAATAATTATAGTAATAATTATAATAATAATTATAATAATAATTATAATAATAATAATAATAATAATAATTATAGTAATAATTATCGTAAAAATTATATTAATAACAATAGTAATAATTGTAGTAATAATTGTAGTAATAATTGTAGTAATAATTATAGTAATAATAGTAACAATAATTCTTCTTATTATCATCATTTAAATGATTCTATAAAAAATGAAGAAAAAAAAGAAGTAATGTTTGACGAAAATATAAATAAGAATGAATCATGGGGTTTTGATAAAGACGGGAGTTATAAGTATCTAAAAAATAATAAGTTTGAAAGCGAGAAATATAATGGATATATAATTAAAAGAGAGGAAGAAGATAGTTGTCTTAAAAGTAAGAGTTTGTGTTTTAATAAATATAAAAGGGAACATGGGAATTATCATAAAGATAGTGATCTCTTTTTATATAAGAATGAATCAGGATTAGGAAAAAGAGTTGATAATAATAATAATAATAATAATACTAATAATTATAATTGTAGTAGTAGTAGTAGTAGTGCTTTTAATTTTTCCAGTAGAAAAAAAGACAACCCTTTTCTTTCCTTTCATAAAGGTGGGAAAGACGCAGATGATAAGGATAGTATTTCTAATGTATCTAGTATGAACATGTATAAAAACAATACATTTTTTGTAAAAGGTAGATATAGTAATAATTATGAAAATACGAAAGTTGTCGAACGTGCAAAAGAGGAAATTTGTAAAGGACGAGAGAAGAATGGGAATAATAAAAATGATGTGGATAATCATTTGAAATATAAAAGCATGATATCTAATTTAAAAATGAAAAAGAAACAAAGTACAGATATAATAAAAGAATTAAGTAGTGAAGAAGTAAAATCCTTATTAACAGTACAAGATGAAAATAGTTTGGAGATATTATTAGAATCTCTTTATGAAGACAGGATATTACCATTGTTATTTAATATAAAAGGTAGGGCAGATGAATATGAATATAGAGAAATATTAAGAAATAATATAAAAACAGCATATAGTTTATATCCAGAGAAATATATAGTAAAACTGAATGAAAGTGGTGATGATTATATAATATATTTTACTAACAAGAAAGTATCAGAGGATTATTTTATGTCTATAAATAATTTAAAGGATATATATAGTTCAAATTTATGGAAGCAATTTGAAGAGTATTTAGAGGAAATATCTAAATCAGAGGATGCAACCTTGTATACATTTT
>NC_033659.1:786914-789414 GCF_001601855.1 Plasmodium reichenowi | reverse complement strand
ATAACCAGCATTGTATTTATTTGTGTCCATTTACGGTTCGTTGATACATTGAACCATTTACTTCATTTATGTAGGGTACGGATTTGTAGAGTATGAATACGAATATGAGTGCGAATATGCAGCAAATATTTTAAATATGACCAAGTTATTTGGGAAAGCATTAAGATGTAACAAAGCAACTCAAGATAAGAGATCTTTTGATGTGGGAGCAAATTTATTTATAGGAAATTTAGATGACGAAGTAGATGAGAAAATGCTATTTGATATTTTTTCATCATTTGGTCAAATAATGACAGTAAAAGTTATGAGGAATGAAGATGATACATCTAAAGGTCATGGATTTATTTCTTATGATAATTTTGAATCAAGTGATTTAGCCATAGAAAATATGAATAATCAATTTATATGTAATAAAAAGGTACATATATCATATGCCTTTAAAAAAGATAGTAAAGGAGAAAGACATGGAACAGCAGCTGAAAGATTTATAGCAGCTAATAAAGCTTTAAATTTATATCCATTAAATGAAAATAATAATAATAATAATGTTAATCCATCACCATTTACATCATCAAATGATATTCCATTAAATAATAATACAACATTAAATCTTACGAATAATGTATATTTAAATAATACAATAATAACAAATAATATTATACCTAAATTATCAAATGATACAATATCTCCAATTATGAATAATTTCTATCCTCCTAATCCTCATCAACCAACTTCATCAAATTATTTACAGGCGCAAGTAGGACATCCTACAAATATTCCTATGAATGCTAGAGGAAGTACTTCTTTTATGATACCTCCAAAAATTAATAATAGAATTGGGAATGTTTTACCATCTAACATATCATCTAACTTACCACCTAATATGCCACCTAATTTTCCACCTAATCTACCACCTAATATGCTACCTACTTTACCACCTACTTTACCACCTAATCTACCACCTAATATGCCACCTACTTTACCACCTACTTTACCACCTAATTTTCCACCTACTTTACCACCTAATTTTCCACCTACTTTACCACCCAACTTTCCACCTACTTTACCACCCAACTTTCCTCCTGGATTTCCACCAAATTTACCTCCTGGATTTCCACCAAACTTACCTCCTAATTTCCCACCTACATTACCACCTAATATACCTCCAGGCTTTCCCCCCAATATCCCTCCCAACCTACCGCCTAATATTCCATCATGTTCTGAAATTAACTTAAATACAAAAGGCGAGAACAAGGAGAATACAAGCGATTAATGTTAATCACAAAATAATGTGTTTTATATAATTGGAAAATTTATAAGTCTATATTGATATGTGTTTTATTATAATTTTTTTTTTTTTTTTTCTAATATAAAGGGGATTTTTTTCTCTTTATATATTTGCATACATTTATTTTATAAAGAGTGTTTTTATTATTATTATTATTATTATTAATTTGTCCATTATATATATCTAACATATATATATATATATATATATATATATATATTATTTATTTGTTCCACCTATTTATATATATTTTTATGTATTTATTTGGTTTTTCTTTTTTCTTTTTTCTTTTTTTATTATAATTAATGTATATACCGTTTTTATAACAACAAGTATATTTGAATAAACAAAAAGAAAGAAATAAAGACAAAAAAGTAAATACTTAAAATTCAAAGATTTTTTTTTTTTTTTTTTTAAATAATAATATGTATATATTTATAGGTTTGATTTATTTTCATGTTTAAATATTTTATATAAATATGGAAGAACAAAAGAACAATTCGACTTCTTTTTATTAAAAGTGATAATAAGAGTACATAAAAAAATTATTATTATAATTATTACATATACTTATTATTTGTGAATAAAAATATATTTTTTTTTTTTTTTTTTTTTTGGATATTAACAAATTGGTATATTCATATATTTATTATTCGCACATATATATATATATATATATATATATAATATCATTTTTAAGCATCATCACGTATATATAAACAATACCGTTTTTCCAAAAAAAAAAATAAAGTCTACTTTTAACACGTATGAATAAAAAACCTATTTTCTGTATTATTTCAATAAATATTTTTCTTTATTTTTAAAAAAATATAAACAAAAATAAATATATTATTTAATTTATTTTTTTTCACTTGATTATTTCTTAGAATTATATAAAAATTTCTATATATATATATATATATATATATTTTATGTACTTGTTTATATAAAGAAGAAATAATAGTACCGATATTATAATATATAAATATTATATATATAATATAATATGTTTATAGATATGAAGAGGGAAAAATAAAATAATATAAATAATAATGTATTTATTTGTAAATATCTTTTTTTTTTTTTTTTTTTTTTTTTCATAATATTTGCATAAGAAAAAAAAAATTACGATTTCTATATAAAACGAAGCACAAAATAAAAAATAAAATAATATTAATAAATAAATAAATAAATAAAAATATATATATATAT
>NC_033659.1:784043-786514 GCF_001601855.1 Plasmodium reichenowi | reverse complement strand
AATAAAAAAAAAAAAAAAAAAAAAAAAAAAAAAAAAATATTTTTTTTAAAATAAAAAAAAATAAATATTTTTTTTAAAAAATATTTTTAAAAATTATAAATTTATAAAAAAATTTTTTTTTTTTTTTTTTTTTTTTTTTTTTTTTTTTTTTTTTGTTGATATTATGTAAAATATGTTAATATTTATGCATTGTTTTATTCATTATATTTATAAATATGAATGATTTGATTGTATGCATAAATATGTAAAAATTAAAAAATAAAGAATTTATAAAAATTAATCCTATTATATATATATATATATTTATTTATTTATTTACGTAATTTTTTTTTATGTTTAATAATAATATATAGGTTATTCAAAAATGATAAGGAATAAAAAGAAAAGAAAAAGAAACATTTATGATTTGTATACAGAGATGCAAAAAGAGAATTATGAAGATGAAGAGAAGAAGATATGTTATATAGATGATGGAACGATAACTTTAGAAAAGCAAGTGAAGATGAGATTAGAAGAGCAAACAAATTTATTGTCAATTAAAGGTATTGATCGAGTGGATATAAAACAGAAAAAAGGAAAACATTCCATTATATGTATTCATTATATAAAAAATATGTGTATGAAAAATTTATTTTGTAATTATTTACATCAATTAATATATTCAAGAATCCCTACTTGTAAAAATTATATAAAATATAATTATTGTGCTGATAGAGTAAGAGGTTGTTGTATGTTCAGACATACGTTAGACAATTCTAATAATAATTTATATTATAATGAAAGTAAAGATGAATATCTAGATGATGCCTTAAAGTTTTTACATGAAAAAAATATTTGTGTTAATTATCTTCTAGGATTTTGTAGTTTAGGTTATAATTGTAGAAAAATTCATAAACCAAAGAGTAGAAGATATATAAATATTATAAGTACTTTACCAAAATTTTTTTTAGATTCAATATTAGTTAATAAACATTTATATACACATTTATATAATAATCCTAAAAAACTTTCCAATGATATGAATAAATTAAAAGATGCCTTAATAATATTAAGTGGAGAAAAATATATAGACAAAAATGTAAGTATAAATAAAAATGATAATATTGATCTTTTGAATAAAGATGTAATACAAAATAATAATATATTTAATAGTAATCATATAGATATAGGTAATGAAAATAATATATCCCATGGAGATATAAATAATGATGGTAAAAATAAGAAAGGTGTATCCTTTCTTCCTGGTTATAATAATGTTGATAATAAAAATAATAAATATATTAATGAATATATAGATGATAAAAATATAATAAATAATAAATCTTCTCATATGAATATTGAAAAGGGATATTTTCATAATAATATTCTATTACAAAGTATTGATAATAATAATAATAATATGCTTAATAATAATAGTAATAATTTAATACAAGAGAATAACATAAATATACCTAACGTATATGATTTAAATAATAATTTAATAGTAGCAGAGAAAATGAAAGTTTTCATTATAAAATGTAATCAAATATCACATTTATATTTATCTATATTATATGGTGTTTGGGCTACTGGAAAAAATAATACTAGAAAATTTGTAAATTTATTTAAAGATAATTATACAATCATCTTCTTATTTTCGGTTAATGAAAGCGGAGGATTTCAAGGATATGCAAAAATGGTTACAATGCCGATCAAAAATTTATATGAAAATTTATGGGGTCCTATAACAAGTCGTTTAGGTGGGAATTTTCGAATCCAATGGATAAAAATGGCCAAAATAGATTTTGATAATTTTAAACATATTGTTAATCCTTATAATGATAATTTACCATTAAAAAAAAGTAGAGATGGTACGGAACTACCATTAAATGTAGCAAGTATCCTATGTAATAAAATGAATGATATGCCAAATGAAGATTTCTTAACAGGGACTATATATGAATTTAAAAGAAGAATAAATCATTCATCCTTTTTTATTAACTTACATAAACAAAATATCTTAAATACTAATACTATGTGGGATATTCTTATATTTAATCTTAATCAGAAATCGGACTGTACTAATATAACCTTAATTGATGGAACGGAGCAAAACATAACATAAATATAAATGAATGAATAAATAAATAAATAAATAAACAAATACATACATAGATAGATACATACATATAATTTAAATTATGTAAGAATTTTTTTTGTTTAAATAATGCTTCTTTTTCTTTTATTTTTTAAGTAATGCTTTTTTTTTTTCTTTTTTTTTTTTTTTAAATATAATGTTTTAAAAATTTCAACTCTTATAAATATAAAATATGTAGTAATATATAATCTTTTAAATAAACAATTATATATATATATAATTATATATATATTACGGTGTTGTATATATAATAAGAAAAAACATCAATCCCTATAAATATATAAAGATAAGTCAAAAAAAAAAAAAAAATATACCTCAGAATACAACATTATTA
>NC_033659.1:777152-783851 GCF_001601855.1 Plasmodium reichenowi | reverse complement strand
AAAAAAAAAAAAAAAAAAAAAAAAAAAAAAAAGAAAGAAAGAAAGAAAGAAAACAAAATAATAATAATAAATAAACTATATTTCATACATACATATATATATATATATATATATATATATATATATATATATTTATATTATTATTAATATATTTTTAAAGAACTACTTTTGGATTTCATTAAATAATCCTAATATATAATGTTATCACATTATTGTTTATTAAATATATCAAAAGTTAAGGTTTAAAAGTATTTAATATATATATTTTTTATTATTTTTATTTTTGTTTGTTTGATTTTTTTTTTTTCTTTTTTTTCTTTCCTTCTTCTTTTTTTTTTCTTTTTTTTGTTTATTGTTCATTTACAAGAAGGAACACAAAAAAAATAAAAATAAATAAATAAAATATATAAATATAAATAAAATACTTATGATCAAAAGAACTCTACAATTATTATTATATTTAAATAGGTATTGAAATTTTACTTATTGCTTTAAAACAAAGTTTATTTTAATTTTTTTTTTTGTAGTTTGTTTTGGTTCATTTTGTTTTATGAAATTTGTATAATATAAATATATATATATATATATATATATATATATATGTATGTATGTATGTATGTATATATGTTCATTTCATTTTTTTTTTTTTTTTCTTATAAAACTTATTAATTATGTACAAACATAGATACTTTCATTTTTTTTTCTTTTTCTTTTTTTTTCTCTTGTCAACCAAAATAATAAGAAGTTTTAGTTTTCTTAACAATAATACAAATTTGAGTAATCCAGTATACTTTAAAAAAAACGCAAATATGGTTTACGACTTAATTGTAATTGGTGGGGGAAGTGGAGGAATGGCTGCAGCTAGGAGGGCAGCAAGGTTATATGAAAATAAATAATAAGTCCATACATATATATATGTATGTATGTGTGTATATATTTATGTATGTATGTATATATGTGTGTATATATGTATATATGTATGTATATGTTTTATATTTTTTGTCCATTTCTTTCTTTTTATTTGTAGGCATAACGCAAAGGTTGCTCTTGTTGAAAAATCCCGTTTAGGTGGAACGTGTGTCAACGTTGGATGTGTTCCTAAAAAAGTAATACCATTTGATCATTTTTTTTTTTATACATAGGATATATAACCAGTCACATGTATAAATATAAATATAAATACAAATATAAATATGTATATATATATATATATATATATATATATATATATATATATATATATAATTTTTATTTATTTATTTATTTTCTTTTTATTTATTTATTTTCTTTTTATTTATTTATTTTCTTTTTATTTATTTTTTTTTCTTTTTATTTATTTTTTTCTTTTTCTTTTTTTTTATTTTTGTCCAGATTATGTTCAATGCTGCCTCAGTTCACGATATTTTGGAAAATTCCAGGCATTACGGATTTGACACCAAATTTTCGTTCAACCTACCTCTGTTGGTAGAGAGAAGGGATAAGTACATTCAAAGGTTGAATAATATTTATAGACAGAATTTAAGTAAGGATAAGGTAGATTTGTATGAAGGAACAGCTAGCTTTTTAAGCGAAAATAGGATATTAATAAAAGGTACAAAAGATAATAATAAGGAAAATGTGCCTTTGAATGAAGAAATCCTTGAAGGAAGAAATATTCTTATAGCTGTTGGAAATAAACCAGTATTTCCACCAGTTAAAGGTATAGAATATACAATATCAAGTGATGAATTTTTTAATATTAAAGAATCTAAAAAAATTGGTATTGTTGGAAGTGGATATATAGCTGTTGAATTAATAAATGTTATAAAAAGATTAGGTATTGATTCATATATATTTGCAAGAGGAAATAGAATATTAAGGAAATTTGATGAATCTGTTATTAATGTATTAGAAAATGATATGAAAAAGAATAATATAAATATTGTAACATTTGCGGACATTGTTGAAATAAAAAAAGTTAGTGATAAGAATTTGTCAATACATTTATCTGACGGAAGAATATATGAACATTTTGATCATGTCATTTATTGTGTTGGTAGATCACCAGATACAGAAAATTTAAATTTAGAAAAATTAAATATGGAAACTAATAATAATTATATTGTAGTAGATGAAAATCAACGAACTAATGTAAACAATATTTATGCTGTTGGTGATTGTTGTATGGTAAAAAAATCAAAAGAAATTGAAGATTTAAATTTATTGAAATTATATAATGAAGAAACATATCTAAATAAAAAAGAAAATGTTACAGGAGATATATTTTATAATGTACAATTAACACCGGTAGCTATTAATGCAGGAAGATTATTAGCTGATAGATTATTTTTAAAAAAAACACGAAAAACAAATTATAAACTTATACCAACTGTTATATTTTCTCATCCACCTATAGGTACCATTGGTCTTTCTGAAGAAGCAGCAATTCAAATCTATGGAAAGGAAAATGTTAAAATATATGAATCCAAATTTACTAATTTATTCTTTTCAGTTTATGATATAGAACCAGAACTAAAAGAAAAAACATATCTTAAATTAGTATGTGTTGGAAAAGATGAATTAATTAAAGGATTACATATAATAGGATTAAATGCAGATGAAATTGTTCAAGGCTTTGCAGTGGCCTTAAAAATGAATGCTACCAAAAAGGATTTCGATGAAACCATACCTATACATCCTACAGCAGCAGAAGAATTTCTAACCTTACAGCCATGGATGAAATGAGTTCTCTCTTGAATAACTTCTTCACATAGGATTGTGTATATGTAATATGTATATATATATATATATATATATATATTAATATATATTAATAAATAATTAGTGTATCATGCGTTTAAGCTGGCATGTCTTAAAAGTTGTATTAATATCATATACAAGCGCGCGCGCGCCCATACATACATACATAAATATATATATATATATATATTAATTTATTTTATTACAACACCTTATGTTTCCTAGTTATAATTCATATTACCCGTTAATCGTATTTATTTTATTTATTTTTTTTTAATATTCTTCAAACCATTATAGTAAATCTACATATCATTTCACATTTATACTCAAAGTGGTACCTTGTGAATTTTTATTTTTATTTTTAAATCAACACATATAGTACTATAAATTGTAAAAACTTTATAATATTAAATATTTTATTTATTTTTAAATAATAATAAAAAGTTTTAAGGTATAAAAAACTATTTCTGGAAAATAAAATGAATATATAAATTTAAATAAAAAAAAAAGAATAAGTAAAAATAATGAAAATGAATGAATAAATATATAAATAAATAAATAAATAAATATATATATATATATATATATATACATATATTTATGTGCACTATTGTCCTGTATAACATTTTATAAATATTTACTTTACGAATATATATTTAAAATTTAATATGGCATCATATTGTTAAATGGTTTCATATAAAAATTGAAAAAAAAAAAAAAAAAAAAAAATATTCAATAATAAATATATACATATATAGATATAAACACCCACATATATATATATATATATATATATATATATATATATTTTTATATATATATTTGTTTATTTCCTTTTTTATGGTTTTGCATTTTTATAGTACAAATAAGATTTGGCTATAGCATGACTACACAAATTGTTAATATTATCGTTAAGTACGTTATTGCTCATTGTTAAGACATAAGGGAATAATAAAGATGGTTGTGGAATATTTTTAAATAGATTTTGCATATTGATATCTTCATCATTTGTATCTGGATTATCATGTACAATTTTATTTTTTTCTTTTTCAAGTTTTTTTTTTTCTTGGTATACTTTTTGTGTTTGTAATTGTTTGAAAACATCTTTTTTATATTTAATTAATTTTTCTTGTTCTGTTTTCAAAAGTTCAAGTGATTTACATGTTTCATGAACATGGTTTTCTAAAGAATCAACTTCTAATGTATTCAAATAATCTAGAGAGGAGATATAATTTTTATTTTTATTTTTAAGAACTTTCAAAAAGATAGAACTAATAACAGAATTTTTAATAACAATAGGAACAGGTTGTAAGATGTTTTTACTATTAAGTCCATTTTTTTTTAATTCTACATTCAATATATCATTAAACTGATTAAATGTTGAATTTTTTATTTGATTTTTAATTTCAAATATAACATCGACATCAATTTTATATGCTGAGAAAATTAATTTTCCATATTTCTCTGAGAAACATAAAACAAAAGAGTTTTTATTAATTAGAGAACTTAATAATAGAGTAACTAATACTTCTTTTTTTCTTATATCATTAATATTTATATAAAATCCAAAAGAGGTTGTTTCAAAATTAAGTTCGGACATTATATTTACATAATCTTCATAATAATTAATAACTTCATTAATATATTTTTCTCCTTCTTCTTCATATTTATTTTTATTAAAATATAATGTTAAATTATTTAATAATTCATTATATCTTTGTTTTGGTAATTCATATTTATTTGTTAATTTCATAATTTTATCAATACATATATCTTCAATATTACTAACACAAAATGATTGATTAATATCTACAACATTAGGTTTTTTATTATCTTTTTTTTTATTCTTTTTCTTATTCTTTTTGTTTTTTTTCTTATTCTTCTTTTCATTATCATTTTCATCATCATCTTCTTCATCATCATCTTCTTCATCATCATCATCTTCTTCATCATCATCATCATCTTCTTCATCATCTTCTTCATCATCACCATCATGTACATCTTCCATGTCATCATCTTCTTCATCATCAACATCTTGATTACCATTCTTTTCATTATCATCATTATTATTATTGTTTTTCGATTTCTTTTTTTTCTTCTTCTTCTTCTTTTTTTTATCATCATTATTTTTTATATAGTAACCTAACAATTCCCCACGTAAATCTTTATTTTTAGATATATGACTAATCACAACACTATTTAAAACAATATCAAACTCGTCTCCTTCAGTGCTACTATCTGTATCAATTTCCTTTTCTTCTTTTTTTAGCTCTACAACTTTTTCTTTCAAATCTTCTACAACATTTTCAACAGGCGCCTCAGGTTTCTCGTCATTGTGAACTCTTAAATGAGGAGGAACATATTTCATCTTTACTTAAATATGTAATATTATATAAATATATACTTAATTAGATATTTTATTTATTTAATTATATACTTTATTTATTTATTTATTTATTTTTTTTTTTTTCTTAAAATATCATAATATATTTATTTGTGTTATATTCTATATTATATATAATAATAATCAAATGGGTCATCAAAAAGGAAAATAAATAAAATAAAATAAAATAATTATATAAATATAAATAAATATATATATATATATATACAAATAATTTAAGCTATATATCATAAAAAATTTGTCAATTATTCCTTTTAAAAACTTCAATAACGATAATATTTTAAAATAAGCTCCTAAAATAATAGTGTATTATATAAATATATATATATATTGATGTATAGATTTCCTTTATTTTTTTTTATTATATTATTTTATTTTATTGTGCTTTTTTTTTTAATTTAAAATGGTTTATAATTTTTAAGTATATATATATATATATATAATAATATGAATAATTTATTTTTTCTTTTCTTTTTTGAGTTATCTTTTTCCGTATGAAAATATAAATAATAAAAAAAACAATTAAACATATAAATAATATAAATATATAATAAATAAATAAATAAATAAATATATATATATATATATATATTATATATATAATGTGGATTAAATTGTGATATAAAATAAATGTTATTATAACATTTTTTTTTCTTTTTTTATTTATAAATTGGAATTAGAGAAAAAATTATTTTTATTAAAAATATAAAAAAATGTAATATTAATTTAATATATATATATATATATATATAATACTGTATTATATTTTTAGAATGTACTTTGAAATATTATAAAATAAACTAATAAATAAATATATATGTATTATTACATGTTATAATATATATATATATATATATATAAATATATAATAATGTATTTATTTATTTATATCATATATAATAAAATAAATATAAAATATATTGGAGAAGTGCTCCTTTATTTATTTTTATTTTTTTGAAGTTTATATTATATTATATTAATTATAATTTTTTAATATATTATAGTTATTCATATATATATATATAATATATATATATTATATATATATCATATTTCTTATTTTATTATATATCCATAAAAATATATATTTATATAACATTATAATATATATTATATATATATAATATATATTTTTTATAATTTATATTTTTTTTTTTTTAAAGAAATTAAATATGAAAATCATTATGCATGTTTTCTTTCTACCTCTTTAATTATTTTTACAACAAATTATAATAATAATTTATATATATAGTCCATCTCTTAAAAAAAAAAAAAAAAAGTTAACAATTCTACACTTGTTTTCCCAACCAATAACTCTCACCCCACAAAAAAAAAAAAAAAAAAAAATATATATATATATATATATATTATTGTTTTAGTATATTTTTATTATTCTTTATATTTAATAATAATAAAAAAAAAAAAAAAAAATTTATCATAATGTAAAAATTTGTTATTTTTTTATTTAAAAAAAAAAAAAAAAAAAAAAAAATTTTACACTTTTTACATTTAGGATGTAATTTTAAAAAAAAAAAAAAAAAAAAAAATTTTAAAAA
>NC_033659.1:773567-776752 GCF_001601855.1 Plasmodium reichenowi | reverse complement strand
AATATAACGATACGAAAAAAAAAAAAAAAAAAAATATAAAGAATATTCAATTTTTTTAATATTATAATCTTTATTATAATTATTTTTGCCTTATTAGAAATAAGCCAAGAAGAATCAAATAAGGATAGCAAAGAAAATGATAATATGTAGGCAAAGAAAATTTATAGAATAAATATAATATATATATATATATATATATATATATTTGTGTGTTTATTTTGTACACTTTCCTTTAAATCTTAGAAATGAAGAAATAGATATAGAACAATTAAAAGATAAAGTGAAAGACTTAGAATTACAATTAGAATACGAAATAAAGCAACACAATGTCGAAATAGCTGAAAGGTAATTTTGTAGAAAATTAAAAATGAATATTTCTCCATTTCTCCCTTCAACAAAAGAGAATATATATATATATATATATATATGTGTGTATATATATATTTGTGTACATTTTTGTATATTAAAATATATATACACCTATACTATTTTTATATATTACATCGTATGTTTTTTTTTTTTTTTTTTGTTTAACTTGCTAGAGAAGAGACTATAAAAATATTAGAAACACGAATTCAAGAATTAGAACATTATAAAAATGATATAACAGAAAAAGATGAAGCAATAATAAATATGAGTGAGAACTTATTAATTTTATCAAATAAATATGATATTTTAGTTAAAGAATCTAAATTACAAGAAGAAGAATTAAAACATTTTAAAAATAAAAAAAAATATAGAAATGATAAAACAAATGAATATATACTAGGTCTGAAAAATCAAAATAATGAAATTAAAAAAGAGCACGAATTATTAAATGAAAAATATGCACAGTTAGTAAAGGAATATGCAATTCTTCAAAATTCTTGTAAAGTATTAAATGAGCAATTAGAAAACAATCAAAAAAATATGGAATTATTAATAAAGGAAAAATCAAACGTAATATTTTAAAACAATACGCAAATGTATATAAATAAATAAATATATATATATATATATATATATGTATATATGTTCGCTTTATTTTTCTTTTTTATTTTATTTTAAAATAGAACCTTGATGAGAAAACCGCAATTAAAATATTAAATATAGGATCGGTTAGAAAAAATTAATATGTATAAAAGAATTTATATATAAATATTATATATGACATTAATTATGTTATTATTCTATTATTTTATTTGTTTCACATAATTGTAATGAGTTACCAGTATAATAGAAAATTATATATTAATATATGTCTTTTTATTTTATTATTTTATTATAGAAAGAGTTGATACACAAGAGGGTTCATAATAAAAGTGAGGGGATATAAACTAACACATATTATTTTTTCTATGAACACATATATATATATATATTATACCATTTATGTAGTATCATTTTATATGTGTAAAATTATTTTTATATAGATGTTGATGAATTAAGTAACTTAAAACTAGAATTAGAATACAAGGATATGATTCTAAACAAGTTAATGAGAAAACAAGTTAGTGCAGGAAAAACTATCAAAGTGGAATATACAAATAATGAGAATAAATTTGAAAATGAGGTAATAATATATATATATATATATAATTTTGTATGTACATAAAAGTATACCAGTGTATATTTATTATGTGCACATTCCAACTCTTATATTTTAAATATATATATATATATATATATATATATATATTTTTTTTTTTTATCTTTAGAAAAAATTAGATGAAATGTATCAAAAATATTTAGATTCTGTTTGTGATAACGATAATTTAAAGGTAAATTATAAAATGAATAATTAAAAGAAATGTAAATGAATAATATATTATAGTTTGGAAATATATTTTATCTTTTTTGTATTTAGAAGGAAATTAATAAATTACATAACAAAATAAATGATATGAAAGTAGAAGAAGAGGAGCATTTAAAAACGATAGTAATATTCTTCTTATGTTTTACATCCATATGAAACATTAACTACATATATATATATATATATATATATATATATATATATATATATATATATGTATATATTTTTCCCTGTTGTATTTTTATCTTCATAGAGCATACTACGAGATTATATAAATAAGATGTATAAAGAGGATGTGAATATTAACCAGTAATTTATAAAAATATAATAATATGTATAAATAAGAATATGTATCCATATTTTTATTCTTATATTATGTTAAATGTTTATTATATATATATTTTTTTTTTCTTTTCACTTTAAGGTTTGATGATTTGATAAATAACATTTTAAAGGATAATACAAGTTTAAATGAAGAATTGTCTAAGCAGAAAAGAAAGTAATTTATAAAATTTACATATATATATATATATATATATATATATATATATATATAATAGTTGATCGCACTACCTATTATGTATAATATATTATTCATTATATACTTATATAATATTAATGTTATTGTGAATATATATATATATATAATATATATTTTTTTTTTTTTTTTTTTTCTTAGAAATATGGCCGACATTTATTACTTCACCAAAGAATTGCAAACTGTCAAAAAAGACAAGTTTAAGATAATTGAAAAATTTGATAGTAAAAAGGTTACTAATATTCCACATTTGTATGAGCCCTTAAATTTAACGTTAAGCAAAGAAAATAACAAAAGAGAAATATCAGATGATGATAATAATAAAGGAACAAAAGGTGATTTAAATTTTTTAAAAAAGAATTCGGATATAAACTGTTCCGAATCAAATATTAAAAAACCGTTAAAAACAAATGATTTAGTTCATATATATATGCAAGATTATATGAACAATGTACAAAACAAGGCTTAAATAAAATAAAATAAAAAGAACAAAGTTTCATTTTTAAAAAAAGAAAATAGGACGAAAGGATAATCAACGAAATGTCCTATTTAAATTATATATATATATATATATATATATATGTGAACATATTTTTAAATCTTTGTTTTTTTTTTAAATGGAAATTTATTATATGTTTATATTTATTTTTTTAAATATCTTAGTAATATGCTCAAATTATGAATTATTTTAAAAATAAAAACATGTTTTTTTTTTTTTTTTTTCTTTTTTTTTGTATTATTATTGAATATTTAACCTGAAGTCTTTTTTTTCTTTTTTTTTTTTTTTTTTTTTTTTTTTTTTTTTTTTTTTTTTTTTTTTTTTTTTTTTTTTTTTTTTTTTTTTTTTTTTTT
>NC_033659.1:763061-773187 GCF_001601855.1 Plasmodium reichenowi | reverse complement strand
TTTTTTTTTTTTTTTTTTTTTTTTTTTTTTTTTTTTTTTTTTTTTTTTTTTTTTTTTTTTTTTTTTTTTTTTTTTTCTATATTTTATTTTTTTTTTTTTCTCTTTTTTTTTGTATACGTGTATATTTTGGCTAACTGTTAACATAGGATCTTTGTTAAAAGAAATAATAAAAAAAAATATATATAAATATATTAAATAGAATAAATATTGATATAATATGTATAATATATAATTTTGTGTATTTCTTCCTTTATAAGGAAATGATATGAAAGCTGAATAAATACACAAAGTGTATTTATTCAAATAAGTAAATATATATATATGTAAGTATATATGTATATATAATATGTTTAAATAATTTATCAGTAATACACACACTTGTGGATATATTGCATAATATAATAATATTATTCATATGTTTTTACCACATTTTTCATATTTTATCATATTTTATAATATTTTATTATATTTTATCATATATTAAGGTGTGTTCCATATGGATATAGATATCCTTGAGGAAAAAATAAAAAATCTGGAAGAGGAATTAAAAAAGTTCGAAAAAGAAGAAGCGTGTAAAATAGAAAAGATAGAAAAGGACATTGATTCGTTAGATAAAAGTGTAAAAGATTTAAGAAAAAGAAAAGTAAATAAATTATCACTGAGTGTTAACAAATGTTTTGAAAAGAAATTTAATGAAAATAAAAATTCGAGAAAAAAAAAAAAAAAATTTCTAAAAAGCGTAAAAAAAGATATATTACTTGAATTAAAATTATGGCAAAATGAAAAGAAAAAAAATAACAATACTTTTTTAAATAATACTTATCAAATAAAAAACATGTTTGAAGAAATAACAAATGAGATAAAACATACATTTGTATCATTAAATACAAAAAGACAATATTTATTTAAATGTTTATTTGATAAAATAGCAAACTTTAAAAACAATGCTATTTTATATTATAATAAATATATAATTATACAAAAAGAAATTGATTCTTTATTTGAGTCCATAAATAATAATACAATAACTGATATTTATATATTAAATCAAAATTCTTTACTATTCCAAAAAGAATTGGTAAATATGTTTCAACGTTTTTATTATCAAATGGAAAACTCTATAATAGAATAGAATAGAAAAGAAAAGAAAAAAGAAATATATATTATTTCTATCTCATATATATATATATATATATTTATTTATTTATTTATTTATATTTATATAATATGTTTATTTTTTTCGTTTTTTGTTATACAATAATTTTTTTAATATTATAATATAAACACACAAAAAAAATTAAATTATATAAAATATATTTTTTAAGTTATTTAATAATAGTAAAAAAAAAAAAAAAAAGGATCTTAACTCATTAAGGAATAATATTATGAATATAATAGAATTATATATTTTTTGATAAAACTCAGAATAAAATATTTAATAATATATATATATATATATATATATATATATATATATATATATATTACACATTTATATGTTCATACATAATCCTTATTTGAAATAAATTAATGTTTACATATATATGTGCTGAGAAATAATTTTAGCACAAAATAAATTTTATAACATTTTCTTTATAAGCTTAGAATTGATCTTATGCTGTTTGTATAAAATAGTAAAAAAGAAAAAAAAAGGCATATAGATATTTATATAAATATAATAAGGTTTTATATTACAACATATATATATATATATATATATATTACTGTAGGTGTGAAAAAAGCATTTTATTACTTTTAATATACATGTAAAAATATTATAACGTTTTTATCATTTTTCTTTTCTATAACGGTAAGAAGTAATACAGAAACTTTAAATAACATTTTTTTATATCATATATAATGTAAATTTTGTAAAAGTATTATAAGAGTTTTTATAAAAATTTTCTTTTCTTTTTCTTAATCTTTACTTTCTTTCTTTTTTTTTTTCGGGGGGTGATTCAAAAAGGGGAAGATATGTATGGACAAATAATAAAAATATTATCTTTTATAGAAATTAGAAGCAGCTGCTCATAATAATTAAGGGATTAAGGAAATAATAATAATAAAAAGGAATTTTTTATAGATTCTGTACAATATATATTTTCATAGATTTTATCCTTAAAAAGTATTTACATATATATATATATATATATATATATATATATATATATATTTATTATATAAAAATATTTAAATTATATATTAATAATATTATGAATTTTCATATGTAAATATGAATAAATATATATAGTAAATCATATAACTTAAAAAACGCCTTTAAATTTTAAGGCTTAAATATTATATATATTTCTAAAAAGATATATAATTTTAATTGATATTGATATATGCATATGATGAGAATATTATTAAAAATAAATAAATAACATAATTTAAATATTATATACAATATATAATATATATATTATATAATATATATATATTTTATCTATATATAATATTCTCTAAAAAAATGATTAAAATAATATAAAATATTTATAAATGAATAGCATATTTTTGTATATATAACGTGCAATTTTAAAAAGCAAGAAAAAGTTATTATAAATAGATTTATATAATTATACATATATAATATTATATATATATATATATATATATATAATCATATATTGAACATTTTACATAATTAAAATGGGAATAATAAGAATAAAATAAATATTCCTTATTTTTATATCTGTAAACCTATTTCATAAAAAATAACAATACTTAAAAAAGGAAGAAAAAAAAAAAAAATAATGCCTAAAAAATTAAATTTTTATTTTAAGTATACAAAGTACAAAAATATTTACTTTTGAACATATATTATATATATATATATATAATATAAATCATATAATGGTAAAATAAAGCTTTTATATAATATTCATTTATTTAAAATATAATTAAATACTATAATAGTTATATATACCTTCACAAATATACCCATTTAAATTAAATTATATTTCTTTTCTTTTTTTTTAAAGAAAATATATGCGTATAATAATTATATATAGTAAAACAAGAAAAAATTAAAAAATTTTAACAAGGCCCATAAAAAAAAAAAGAAAAAAAAAAAAAAAAGAAAGAATTAGATACTCTTATAATATAGTTATTAATGAGTTTTAATGAATATAATTAAATCCGTTTAAATTTATAAATATAAATATATATACATATATATTTATATATATATATATTTATTTATTTATATAAATTTATTGTGGACCATATTTTATTTTTCATTTTTCATTAATCCATATAATATTTGTAATACAATTAGGCAAGGCGGGGGGTACGTTTTTATATATATAATTATAGAATGACCCATAGCAAAAATATATAAAAGTAAAAAGAAATATATATATATATATATATATATATATATATATATTTAATATACATATATATATTTATAGTGTCATAATTTGTATATTTATTTTTTACATTGTACATATTAATTCCTTTTATAAGTACATAATTATAGTATAAAGATTAAATATTGATGAACTCAAGACCCTGGATGTTATAAAATGAAGAATTATAATTCAAGTAGTAGTAGGAATAAATACAAAGGAGAAAATAATAATTATAATAATCATTATAACAGTTTTAATTATTATAATAATTATAATAATAATAATAATTTATCGTCTTACTATAAAAAGAAAAATAAATATGGGAAAAACGTGTACGAAAATGATTATGTGAAAACAAAAGATAAACCAAAAAATATAGAAGAAAATGTTTATAAAAAGTATGGTAGTTATAAAAAAGAAGATAATAATCATTTAAAAACATTAAATGATAAAGATAATAATATTCTTGAAGATGTAGATAAAATTAATAATATAACTTTTGGTTATACGGCAAACTCAGAAAGTGATTTTAATTATTTGATGAATAATAATTTAATTGAAAATGAAAAGAAATTATTCAAAATGAGCACATTAGAAAAAAACAACCTGAACTGTTCAGAATTCTTGAAATCACAAGAAAATAAATTAATTGATGAAAATATGAATTTAATGAGAAATAAAGTAGAAAAGGAAAAATTAAATATGAATGATAATGTTAAATATATATCGAATGATAAAAATATGTCCTATGTGAAAAATGTGAAAAATTTTAAAAATGTGCCTATTTTGAAAAATGAAAGGTATATTACATATGACGAGCAAAATGACCATTCATTTGTAAATAATAACAACAACAACAACAATAGTAATAATAATAATAATAATAATAATAACATTAATCGTATTAATAATATTCATAATAATAATAATAATCGTCCTATGGATAAAAATGATACGAATAATAAAGAAAGCGATGATTTGTTTTGTTTTAATAAGAGAATGTCAAACTTAACTAATTTAATAAATAAAGATCTTTTTTTCTCAAATGAAAATGAAGATATGAATGATAAATTACAAGATAATTCAAATGATGGATTGTATGTTGAAGAAGATCGTGATAATGATAATTGTCAGGGATTTTCCTTAAATGTTGAACCATTTAATTTTACAATTACTGAGAATATAAATGATATAAATAATAGAAGTAAAGAGAATTATATAAATATAGTTAAAAAAACGTTTGAAGAAAAAGAGGAAATGCCATACAATAATAATAATAATAATAATATGATGTCATATGAACATATAAGAGAAAAACAACAAAATCATGAATATAAAAAATTAGATTCATCAGAAGTTAGTAAATCTTATTTATTAAGTAATTTTGAACAAACACATAATTATCCATACGATGGAAAGTATAAAAAATATGAAAACTATGGACATCTGGAGAGTTTATCAAATGATGAATATAGGAATATTTTAAATGTGCAACATTTAAATTCAAATTATAATAAATGGGAACAAGAAAAGGATATTCTATATGAAGAAAGTGAATCATCTAATGAAAAATTTATGAATATTGACAATATACAAATGAATGATTATCACTTCAACAACAATAATAATGACAATAATAATAATAATAATAATAATAATATATCTATAAATGATTTGAGTGAATATATTAATGCCATGAGTGGTAATAATGTTAACAAATTAAATTACATAAATAATATTTCAAATTGTTATAATAATATAAATGATATTTATGATATGTCCAATATAATGAACAATATGGATAATGAGAACAGTATGAAGAACATGAAGAATGTGAACAATATGAACAATGTGAACAGTATGAAGAATGTGAACAATATGAAGAATGTGAACAGTATGAACAATATGGATAATGTGAACAATATGGATAATGTGAATAACATGGGAAATTTTAAACATATTGATAATATGAAAAATATCAATATATGTAATATTAATAGCTTAAGTAATATAAAAAATTTGAGAGAAATGTTAAACTCGTGTTATATGAACGACATGAATGAAGACGATGATTACATACACAAGAGTAACAAAATAACTAGCCTTCTTAATGAATATAAATTAAACAAAAACGAATTGGATGATGATTTTATTTTAAATATGAATCAAAAAAATGGATTTAATGATATATTAGAAAATTATAACATAAATGATGAAAAATATAATGATCTAATAAGTTTATTAAATAAATATAAATTAGAGGAATATAAAGATATGAATGAATTATTTAATGATGATAATATTGTGAATAAGGAAAAAACAAAAATAAATGAATTAATATATAATAATAATAATAATAATAATAATAATAATACCTTTATTAATAATAATGATTCTTTTGTTAATATGAGAAATAATAATACCACATTTCAAATGATGAACCATAATAAGAATGAATTAAAATTTGATGATTATATATTAAGGAGTAAATTAGATGAAGGAGATTTTTATTTAAATAATAATCTTAAAAACATTGGAAAAGAAAAGAAAAATATGGAAAAGGAGAAGAGACAACAACAAGAAGAAGTTTTTGTGATAAATGGAAATGGAGATTTGAATTTAAACAAATCAGCAGATTTGAATGTATTAAATATGTTAAATGAATATTATTTAAATGATAAATCACGAGATTTTATGTTAATTGAAAGTAATAAAGATATAATATCGGAATTAAGGGACAAGGAGTTAAGAAATGAATATCACCATAGGGAGAAAATGGATGATAAAAATGATGATATGTATAATGTGAATAATATGAATAATATATATAATAATATAAATAATGTTCAACTTAATGTACGAAATAATTTTGATAATGTAATCCCTTCAGCAGAAAATAAAGAGGAAATATATTACAAAGATAAAATAATGCAAAATTATATGAATATTGATGGTAAGAAGAATAATATAAATGATAAAAGTATGAGTAAAAATAATAATAATGTCAATAATATGAATAGTATGAATAGTATGAATAGTATGAACCATTTAAATAATAGACATAATGTTATGAACGATATGAAGAATAAGAATAAAGGGTCAACCAATTTTCCAAACCATAATAATCCAATAAATATTAATCGTCAGAATAGGAGTTATGAAAATAATAATGTAGGAAATAAAAAGAATATAAATATATCAATGAATATTATGAATGATAATGTAAGCAAAAATGTCTCTATGGGATATTTAGAAAAATATGATCAAAAAAATTATTATTATAAAAATTATGAAAGGACAAAAAATAAAAATAATAACGTGAATCATATTAATAATAAAGGTAATTGTCAAAATTTTGTAAAGATGGAATATGATAAATCCAATAGTTATAATAATAACAATAATTTGAATATACTTATAAATAATAATAATAATAATAATAATTATAATAATTATTTTCATATGAACACCTTAGAATTTAATAATTCGAAGGAATACAACATGTCAGATGAAAATTTTATCATGAGATTAAAAAGAAGTAATATGCTGAAATTTACCAATTTTTTAAAAACAAATTATAAAGATTCAAATATTATTGATTTAAATGAACCTTTATATAATTATTATCGTTTTATGAATAAAATAAATGCAAATATTAAACAAAATAATTATCTCATAAAATATAAAAATATTATGAATCAAAGTGATAAAGATAAATTATTAAAAATTCAGTTGTCCTATATGATCATAAATCCATCCATACAAAAAAATAGTGGGAAATGGAATTTTAAAAATGAAGATAAGGATAAAGAAATAAATACAATAATGAATAGTGATCATTCTGATCATAATGATGAGAAACATTTAAATCATAAAAATTGTGATAATTATAATAAAAGGGTTGATGATAATGATGATAATGATGATAATGATTATAATGATGATAATGATCATAATGATGATAATGATCATAATGATCATAATGATGATAATGATGATAATAATGATGGTCATATGAATGAGGATGAAGATCAGGGGTTAAAAAATCTTAAAAAATATGAAAATATTATGCAACTTTTTAAAGAAGGAAATGTGTTTGATAATTTAGAAAATAAAGAATGTTCTCCCATATTAGAAAATAATAATATTAATACATTATTACAATATGAACAACACTTCAACAATATATATTATTATAATCCTTTAGATTATAATAAAAATATGCCAATTAATGAAAATCATTATCTTGATATGAATATTAATAAATTATTAAATTTTTCAAAATTAAAAGATGAGAAGAATAATCAAAATGATATTATAAGAAAAGATACGATTCTTACTAATGATCCATATGATAATAACATATTTAACAAAGATATTAATCATTATGCTCATATTTTAAAAGATGAAAAAGTAGGAGATAAGAAAAATTTATTAAAAATGCAAAAGTCAGAAAAATCGATGTTACAACATAAAAATAATGAACAGGAAGATCTTTTAAAAAAGGATAATTATTTAAATAAATTAGTGATAGAAAAAAAAAAAAATCAAGATTTGTGTAAATATGAAAATATTAATAAACTAGGAAAATTTGTTTTTGCTACAGTACATGAACCAAGAAATTTAATTACCTTAATAAAAAACAAAGTTATAGATGATCATAATGTAATAATAGAAAAGGTTAGAAAATTAATAGAAAGTGAAATATATGATGATGAAAAAAATCATATTGTAAATAATGATGCTTCCATAAAAAAAAAAAAGGATAATGTTATTAATACTTATAATCATATATATAATGTGAACAAAAAAAGTAGTGATTATTTATGTAAAAACCTTACGCATGATGGAAAAGGTGAAAATGGGAAAAATATATCTGTTACATGTAAGAAAAAAAAATATAACAATATTATTATAAAAAAAATGTTAGAAAATTTATGGGACCTATATATAGATATTAAAAATATATATAAAGATATTGATAAATGTCCATATACACATATTGAAACCATAAATAAATATAATGAAGAAATTAAGAAAAAGAAAAATAATATGTTTCAATTTATATTTTTAAATAAAATCAGTGATAATACAATAACATCTTCTATAAAATCACTAGTTGACAATAATCATATGTTTTTGAAAAAAGAAAATATAACCAATTTAGATATTATAATAAATAAGTATATTTATTTATATGTAACGGAAATATTAAAATCTGATATGGAGGAGCAATTATCTACTGAGTCGTATATTCCAAATATGGATAGCTTGATAAAAAGTTTAAATTTTGTTAAATGGAAAGAAATAAAAGATCATATGAATGTAAACAAAAACGTAAGTACAAATACAAATATAAATGTAGATAAAAATGGTTTAAGTAAAAATAATGATGATTTATCTATCGGATTGAGTAATACAAATCATATCGTATCTAATGATAATTCAGAACAAGTGCAAGAAAAGCAAAAGAAAAAAGAAAAAACAAAAAACAAAACAGAAACAGATACAGAAAAAAATATATCCAATGAAGAGAATAGTGGAGATGTTAAAAATGATATATGTAATTTATTTTTATATAATTTCCCATATCAAGACAATATAAAGGAATTGAATACTTATAATATGTTTGGTAAAATATTATTATATAATAACAAATATAATTATTTTAATTTTGATAAATATAATAATTATGATAAATTTTTACCCATATCTAAAGAGGAAAAGAAAAAGAAAGGATTTTTCTTTTTTAAAGGAGGAAACAATAATAATAAGACATGTATAAATACAAAAGATAATGATGATGATTATAATAATAGTAATAAAAATGATGATAGTAATAATAATATAAACAATATTAAAGTTCATAATCATATTGATATATTAGATATTGATAAAGATAAAATTAACGAAGAATTAATACGTATAAAATGTTCTTATTATATATTTGTACACAGTTTACTAAGATATAAAGGTGCATCTGTATATAAAAAAATATTTAAAGTTATAAAAAAGAAAAAAAGAAGAACTTTAATATATACCTTTTTTACGAATTTCTTTTTATTATATTATATATTATATCATGCTGATCAATGTTTTGATAACAAGTTAGAATATGAAGAATTTTTAAAATTACAACTATTACATATTAATTCAAATATTAATACTATTCATAAATTATTAAAAAATGAAAAAGAACAAAATAAAGTTATAAAATATCAAACAAATAATTCCAATAATGAAAATAATCAATCATTATTCAATATTAGATATAAATTATATAGTACAAATATATATACCTCATTATATATATATCTAATCGATATTTCATTATCTTATTTGTTTACCCCAAATATGGGTATAAGTTATATGCAGGATATTTTATCCTTATTCCTTTTTTATAATTATATATGTTTATACCTAACAAAAATTTTATTGTACAAGGTATGAGGGAAAAAAAAATTATATAGTACAAATATATATACCTCATTATATATATATCTAATCGATATTTCATTATCTTATTTGTTTACCCCAAATATGGGTATAAATTATATGCAGGATATTTTATCCTTATTCCTCTTTTATAATTATATATGTTTATACATGACAAAAATTTTACTCTACAAGGTATGGAAAAATATATATATATTATATATATTTATGTGGGTACATGTGTATGGGTTTATGAATTGTTGATATGTGTACATATTTTTCATATATTTAATTATTATTATTTTAATTTTTTTTTTTTTTTTTTTTTTTTAGAGTGG
>NC_033659.1:751405-762661 GCF_001601855.1 Plasmodium reichenowi | reverse complement strand
AAAAAAAAAAAAAAAAAAAAAAAAAAAAAAAAAAAAAAAAGAAGATGATCATATATATTATATATATATGTATATTTTTTTTTTTTTTTTAATAGGGATCTTAGTAAGGATGATATTGTAAAGGTGATCATGAGTCATTTACAGAAATGAGAAATAATTTGAAAGGTAAAGGGGAACATATTATTATTAAATGACCGCATATAAATAATATATATATATATATATATATATTTTTTTTTTTTTTTTTTTCTTTTTTTTGTATTCGGGTTATTATAAGATTTCTTTTTATGTATATTAAAATGTATGTTTATTTATAAATATATATATATATATATATATATATATATATATATATATGATTATTCATGTTATTTTTACTATTATTTTTTGTTTTCATTTTTTTCAAAAAAGGATTATATATAAAATATATATATGTGTGTATATATATGTATATATTACTTTTTAAATTCAAATAAACATAAATTTTTTTTTTTTCTTTTTTCCTTTAAATCTAATATATTTGTTTATTTTTTGAAGTAATAATTATAGAAATAATTCTTAACTTTATATATAAAAATAAAAAATGTGTTATAATTGTAGTTGTGGTTGTGAGTGAAATATATAAGTAAAGACACAAAGGTGTATATATTATATAACTTAAAAAAAAGGTTCAATGAATAATTAGGCGTTAAAATGTGAACATATATATATATATATATATATATATATATATACGTAGGTAGGTATATATGTACACGCATTTATGCAAATTACTCCATTTATAATATATCAACATGGATAAAAAAATAATTTAATTTATACATACATATAAATAAATAAATAAATATGTTTATACTTTTTAAAATACGTACGTGAAATATTTTTAAATGTTATATAAGAAATATGAAAAATATAAAAAAAAGAGGAAACAGCACATATATATATATATATATGTATATGTGTGTGTGTACTAATATATATTATTATATATTCTCCCTTTTAGTATACACTTTCTTTTCTATTAGTAATATAATTTTTGATATTAGGCAAGTTACTTATAAATTCATTATGAGCTTTTAATAAAGGGAAATTTTTCAAGCTACTTGGATATTTTGTTTCAATATCATCATATAAATTAAAAACAGCTAGGTCAGCATATGTTAAATTATTACCTACAAAATAATATTTATCATTATTATTATTTGTATGATTTTTTTTTAAAAGTTTCTCAAAATAACCTGACCATTTTGGTAAATCCTCATTTAAAAAAGTTGTTTCATTTTGTTTAAATAAATTCGTATTATTAAATTTATAATGAATATCCTGAACACCACAAAATATCATATCTGCATAAAATTCATTCAATTCACTTTCACCACATATATTATATTTTTTTGATAAATAACGAACTATAGCTTGGCTTTGAGCTAATATCAAATCTCCAATTTGTAATATGGGTACTTGCTCAAAAGGAGTATCCTTTTCTTTTTTAAAATTTTTAAATTCAACAAAAGCATCACCGTTTACTCCAAATCTTTTATCTGTATATTCTATTCCAAGGTAGGCAAAAATTAATCTTATCAATTCAGCTTTACCCCTACAAAAAATTAAAAGTACACACATATATATATATATATATATATATATATATGTATATGTATATATGTACAATATATGTAGATTTTATTTAAAGATATTATATGTACAATTATACTTTTTCTTAATCTCACCTTGCATCAAAATAATATAACACTATATTATCTCCCATCTTATCATAAAAATGAAGAAACAGTAGTTATTTCAAAATAAAAAACAAATTATATAGTAAATAGATATTATATATATATATATATATATATATATATATATATATATATATATGCATATATATTATATTTATGTATTTGTAAAAAATGACATAAATTCATAAGAATAAATTTTTACATACATGTAAATATTTTTAAGTTCAAATTATAATTAACCTAAGTAAAACAAAAAAAAATGTATTATATATAATTAAAATTCATATAAATTAAGGTAATGTTAAATAATGTAGTAAAATATTATATATAATTAAAATTCATATAAATTAAGGTAATGTTAAATAATGTAGTAAAATAATTTAATTAAGAAACAAATAAACATTGGTCATATATACATATATATATATATATATATATATATTATGATAATAATATAATTGTTGTGTGTTAAGGTAAAATTAAATAAAAACTCATTCCACATAAAATGAATATAACACAACTATATATATATTTATATATATGATGTATATGTATATATTTTTCTTATATTATTTCCATATGAAAAAATCTTATTATTGTTCCGCAGGTATTTTTATAAAATAAGCAAATATATATATATATTTTTTCAAATGTATTATTATAAAATAATTTAAAAAAATAAAAGTAGGTAGATAGGCAAATATATTAATTAAAATATTTAATATGGGATAATATAATATTATATTAAAATACAATAAAATGAATTCATAGTTTTGAAATAAATACAATTGGAAAAGTTATAACATGAAATATATTTAAAAATTGCAAAAATTAAATATTGATGAAGCAAAAAAAAAAAAAATAATATATAAAAAAAAAAAAAAACATCATTATATTAATATATTATATATATATATATATATATATATATATACTATATTATTTATATTCATATATAACTTATTAAAAGATCTAGTTTTTTTCAAATTTTGGATGATGAACATATAATAATATGAAAAAATTAATGGAAGCATATGCATACAAAATATATGTATAAAATATGTATTATAAATAAATAAATGTATATATATATTATAATTATATATATGTATGATGATTTTATAAATTCTAACTTTATTATTTTTTTTTTTTTTTTTTGTGTTTGTAAATTATATTACACTAATAAAAACAGTTTTATTTAACTATGAACATAATCATAAATAAATAAATTATTGGTTTATAATATATGTTCTTTTCTGTATTGAAAACTTAAAAAAAAAAAAGAAAAAAAGGAGAAACATAAAAAGATAAGGTTAAGCCAATAATAAATATTGAATTTTTTAATTATGAAACCATGATAATATTATCAAATGTTCAAATATATATGTAATATATATATATATATATATATATATTAATATGAAAGAATAAAATTGAATCCCTAATTATTTCTTTTTCATCTTTGAGCATAAATTAATGTTATTGGGTATAATATATTATATTTCTCATAAGGTATTTTTATATTAATAAAATATGAATAAACATTAATGGGATTATTTTAAAGTATAAAGATATAATACATTTATGTTATTTGTTATATGTAACAATTATATATATTTTAAATCTTATAATTATTTTTAAGATCATATAATTTAAATTCGTTATTTAATATTATCACTTTAATATATTAATATATATTATATATGTTCTTGATATTACCTTTGTTCCCATTTTTGTTTTAATTATTATTAAAATAAAATAAAATAATTATTTTTTTATAAACATATTATTATTCCTTTATATTAACACAATAAAAAAAAAGATATCTATTATTATATATGAATATAATGCATATATATATTTAACTTAGTTTTTTTATATATGCTTATATATTTAATATATTGTATATGCTTGTATACATATATGTACTAGTATAGATTCTTAAATGTGTATAAATATAGTATATATTTTTCGTATACAATATATAAATTTTATTATTAAATAAACAAATATAAACATATAATATTATATATATATATATATATATATATATATATATATATATATATATATATATATATATTTATAAACCCTTTTTAATGTATTAATATACCCATTTTATTTAAGAAATTATTATCATTTTTTCTGTTCTTGATAATTAAAATGGAAGAATCTGAACAAATAATATTTCCATGAATTCTTTAAAAAAAAAACAAAACAAAAAAATATATTTTAATATATATATTATATGTATATTACATATAGTTCATTATTGTGTGGAAGGAAAGAATAAATATCAAATAATATTTGAATTTTTTTTTTTTTTTTTGTTTGTTTGTTTTTTTTTTTCTTTTTTTTTTTTTTTTGGAGGGGGGTTTTATATTATTTTATATGTTAAGAGAGAAAAATTATATGTAAGTTTATTATAAAACATACATATATTGTGAGTACAAAAAATATATATATATATATATATATATATATATATATAAATAAATATATATATATATTATATATAAGAAGGAAATTTGTGAAATTTATAAAGTAGAAATTAATTTAAAGTGAAGTAACAATATATAGATATATGTATTAAAATCCATTTCATGGGAAAATTAAATATACACTAAATAAAAAAAAAAAAAAAAATATATAAAATAAAATAATAATTAATGTTTCTATTCTTTTTAAACTTATGATGAAAAAATTAATACTTTTTGTACTTTTCCAAGTTTATATAATTTGTATCAAAAATGTGAAATCAGTAAGATTGAAAAATAAAATAAATACACACATAAATACATATATACATACATACATACATACATACACATATGCAAATTTTATTTGTTTATTTTATCAATTGACATTTGGAATAAATATTTAAATATCATTTATTTCTTTTTCCTGTCATTTTTTTTTTTTTTCCCCCTTTAGGTTCATCATAAAAAATTTTTTACCATAAACCATGTTAATGTACCAACAAAAGTGAATACAAATCAACATAGAAAGTAAAAAAAATATATATATATATATATATATATATATATATATATATATATATTTGTGTGTATGTATATAATATCACTTATATTATGAATAAATTTTATTTACATATATACGTACGTAACTTTTTTTATTTTATTATTTTTTTTTTTTTGTGTTAAAAGGTTTATTTTGTTTCTTTTTTATATTATATTATGTTATATTTTCTCCTATCCATTAAATTTTAACATTTTATAGGTTAGGTTATATAGATTTGAAAAGAAAGAATAATGACGAAAGAAAACGAAACCCATTTGATGCTAATTTATCTAATCAGAAATGTCCTTTAAGGAAAGTTACATTTAAAGGTTTAATGAAGGCTACGGGTATTTCTATACCTCTTCTTTTTGGTAGTTTAATGCTATATAATAAAATAATAAATGATAATAGTAATTTAAGTGCACCCGAAAAAGTGATGGGAAGATATTTATATAAACATAATAATAAATTATTATTAAGTAATGTTTTAGATAATGAAAGATCACATAATATTTTTTATTATATTATAAATAATATATTTAATAATATAAGAATGTTTATAAATTTTTATTTGAATATAAAAAAAGTTAAATCTAAAGATATTTTGAAAGAATATACTATATTATTTTTTCATTCATATAATGTAGATAGATTTTTACAATCAAGAAATATCAAAACATATTCAGAAAGACTTAAAGAAATGTACAAACAAATTAATAAAGATAATAATGTGAATGTTATATATATACCATTGGATAATAAATTAATGTTTAATATTAAACATTTTAGTAACATGAATAATTGGTACAGTGTTATATTTCATGATAAAGAACATATATTAAAATTAATTAAGAAATATAATATTATGAATATACCTACTATGGTTTTATTAGATCGTAATATGAATATTATTAATGATAATATTAATTATTTATTATTATATGATAATCAAGGTTTTCCATATGAGCATATTAATAATTTTACATATATTAAACATGTTTATGATAAAAATAATAATCAATATAACTTGAAAAATCTAAATTCAGATTATATCTTCTTCTATTTTAATAATAGTAAGGATAACAAACAGGATATACAGACTTTGTTAAAAATTAAAAAGAAGTTAGCACAAAAAAATATCAAACTGGATATTATTTTTATACGAGATATAGAAAGAAAAAGTACACAAAGTGAAAAAAATGAAAAAAATGAAAACAATATATTAGACACAACAAACCAAAAAAATCAAGAAGGTATTAGCAAAAATAATAATAAATTGAAAGTTGATGAAAAAGATAAAAACAAACGAAGAACCAATGATGATAATAATAATAATAATAATAATAAGCAAGATGTAGATAATAATGACACTATGCATAACAATCAAAATAACAATATGCCCATGGAAGAATATCTAGATGATGTTTATTATCTAGGTAATTTAGAAAACAATGTTATATACAAATTATTATTATATGACATATTTGATGTTACTTTTAAACCTATTAGTATCTTAGTAAATAAAAAAGGAAATGTATTAAACAAATATATTAATGTTAGTAAAAAGGAGAATGAAATAAGCACATTTATTTTAAGTAATCATAAAAGTTTAAATGAAAAAGTTAATGAGAAAAATTATTTGTTCAAATATAATAATATTAGTAGCATGAATAATTTAAATGCATTTTCACCAATATTTATTTTATTTAGTGATAAATTAGATCTAGATTTATTAAAACAATATAATGAATTAATTGAAGAATATAATAAAAATAGAAAAGGAAAAAAAATTAATTTCTATTTCTTACCAAACCAGGAAAAAAAATATGATCCTTTAAAAAAATTATGTTCAATTAATAATACAACCGAAATAGTTATATTAGATTTATTTAATCAAAAATTATACAAAGAAAATGTAAATAATATTAATATTATACAGAAGTTAGAGAATGGAAAATATATTATTGATAAAGAAAAATTTTTCAATTTTTTAAATAAATATTATGATGATGAATTATATGCTTCTACAATTGTCTTAACAAAAGAATCAACATCTTAATCTATATTATAAGTAATCAAAATATTGTTATTATTAAATGCTTATTTTTATAATACTAATTTAAAATATATGTATTATCATTATTCTATTTATATTTTCTCATTTATCCTTTTTTTTTTAAATATAAACCATTATAAATTTTTATAACATTTGTATTGTTTATATGTTTATTTGACTTAATATTTTAATGTAATATATACATATATATAAATATATATATATATATATATATATATATATATATATATATATGTATTATATATTTTTCTTCTTATTTCATCTTAAAAATATCACATAAATATTATAATTACATATAATATTTATCACCTTCCATAATCATATACTTTTATACATATATTATGTAATATTCATTTTATTATACTTTTTAATTGTGTTTATTATATAGACATATAAAAAGTTATTTTGATTTTATATATAAACAAAACTTTTTTTGTTTTATTTTAAATTAATATAAATATAAACATATATGTATGAAAAACTAATACATTTATATATATATATATATATATATATATACAATTATATATTTTAATTCTTAACAAGTCAGACAAAATTATTGTTGGAATAAAGTTTGTTTTTATAATTCAACAAAAAAACAAAAGACAAAAAAAAAATAAAAATAAAAATAAAAATAAAAACGAAAAGCACAAATTAATAGGATAAAAATAAAATAAATTATATAAAAAAAAAAAAAAATATACAGACCACATTGATCATTTTAAAAATGCTACGTTTAAAAGGAAAATGTTATTAATCATAAAAAAAAATAAATAATAATACATACATACATACATACATACATATATATATATATATATATATATATATATATATATATATATATATATATATACATCTATGTATTAACTTTTCATGATGTTATGCCTATGACCTTTTTTTTTTCTTTCTTTTGTTTTTCTTTATCTTTATATTATAGGTCTTCATTCTTTTTTTACTTTTCTTTCGGTTGGATTTAAAAAAATGTGTATTATTGGTAAGATTTGTACATTTTGATGTTTTGGATGTCGACGAAAACATTTTCTCAATATCGTCCATATTTAAAAGTCTATCATATTCATCTTTTGTAATTTTTTTTTTTTTTAACTTTTTGTATAAATTTTCTTCATAAAATAAAGAATCGATTTCATTTTGTTCTAGTTCTCTTTGTTCATGTTTTCTCTGTACAATAGTTTTTCTTTTTTTCTTTTTCTGCATTTTTATTTGATTCTCTTTTTTTTGTTCTTGTGTTGTTATATCAATTTGTTTTTCTTTCAAATGTTCTTGTCTTTTTTTTTCCTTTTCTTCATTTTTGTAAGGTATTTGAAATGGCTGAATCTTTATATTTTGAAAAATTTTTATTTTCGATTTCTCTTTAAACTTGGGAATTTTAATCAAGCTGAATGCATAACATAAGTGTGTTAAATTTAATTTATTGAATGAAAAAATAAATTTTAATTGATGATTTTTATAGAATTCTATGTAGGATAAAAAGGCTTTGGTTGAAAGTAAATATATTTCTCTATTCTCTATGACAAAAAAGGTTATATATTTTAAAAAGAACATGACCAATTTTTTGTTTAAAATTAATAAGTTCTTTTTGTTTTTTTTGTGTTCTCCTTTTTGTATTTGTAAATCTCCATTTTGATGTTTTCCTATAAGTTTTTTATCATATAAAATTTGAGGATATAGATTAAAAAAAGGGTTCTTATTTATTGTAATATTATTTTTTTTTTTGTTATTATTATGATTAATTTCGATAATTCGTAAAGCATCATTATTTATGATATGTTCACTTTTTAATAATGTCTTTTCATAATTAATCATATGTTGAAACATGTCTGTTTTTTTAAAATTGACAACATGAACATTCTTATTTTTTAAAAAGTATATATATTCTTTTTCTTCTTTATTTAAAAGGATAAGATTTTTACCAGTTTTATCAAATCTTCCCGTTCTACCACTTCGATGAATATATGTCATATTTTTATTTGCTGCATCGTAGTTTATTACCCAATGTATATCCATATTAATACCCCTGCTTATAATATCTGTACAGAAAATAATTTTCCTTTGACTATTTATATTTCGGTTTTCTTTCTTTTTCGTACTTTTATTTGATACACAGGTATTAATAATTTTATTATATGTGGACACTCTTTTTTTATCTTTCATTTTTCTATGTATTTTTAAAAAGTTAAAATTATTTTTCTTTTCCCCAATGTATTTTTTCATATAACAAATGAGTTTTACAAAATTAGCCATATCTGCGTCACTAAATATGTTATTATATTTGGAGTTCAGTTGGAATATATAATCAATATGATTATCCACATTTATGCTTTCCACATTTATGTTTTCCACATTTATGTTTTCCACATTTATGTTATCCACATTTATGTTATCCACATTCTCATTATGAATACCTTTATATATTTTATTTTTATTTTTTTTATTTTTATTTTTTTTATTTTTACTTTCATTTTGTTTATTGGTCTTTTTTGTATTAAAGATATTTTTGAATAAGTGAAAAAAGAATTCAACGCATAAGCACGTTGGGAAGAATACAATAACCGTCTCATTATCATTAACCATGGTATTTAAAAATTTAAATAAGAACAATGCTTTATCTATATTTCTTAATATAATATAATAGTTTTCTATACGATCAGGCATTTGATAAGTATTTATTACAGTTGATGAATTATCTTGATTATTTGTATTAATACATTTTATAAAATTTTTTTTTTTTACTTGAAATAAATTATATACATTTTCTTCTTGTAAACATGTTGCACTACAAATACATGTCGTATAATCATATGTTTGTATATTTTTTATAATATTTTCCATATATCTAATATAACTATCTTCTAATAATTTATCTCCTTCATCCAATACAAAATATTTTAATTCGTTTGTATTAAAATATTTATTATTGTATTCATTTAATAAAGATGATAATTTCCCTGGGGTAGATATTATGATTTGATATCTGTTATTTTTTAATATTTCATTTTCTATAATTTTTATATCCTCACTAATTTTAACTGCCCCTCTAAAAAGGAGACAATTAATAAAAAAGTTTTCTTTTGTTAATACATTGTTATCCATATTATTACTTAAAATATGAGAAATATAAAATCTGAGGAAGAATAAAAATTTATTTATTAAGTTATAAATTTGTATGCATAATTCTCTTGTTGGTGTTATTATAATGGCTTGTATATTTAGTAATTTTTGTGTTTTTTTTTTACTATTATTATTATTATTATTATTATGTGTTTTTTTTGTTTGATTATTTGTTTGTATATTTTGTTCGTTATATTTTTCTTCAATTTTTTGTTCATGTTTTTCTTTATTTGTTTCCTGCTTGTCATCTTTATAATTACTATTACATGTTGTAGAAAAAGTAATATTTTGCAAATCATTCTTTCTAATATTTTCTTCCTGATTATAATTTTTTTGTATATTTATTTCATCTTTTTTAATTATATTGACTTGATCATCACTTATTATTTTGTCTTTATATGTCATGAACTTATTATCATTTTGGTTGGTTTCAACTTTTTTGGACATATCCTCTTCGTTAGTATTCCTTAACATATTATGGGTATATAAAAGAAAGTTACGTATATCTATATCTATATTTATGTCTCGATATGCATTTTTTTTTTCTATATTTATATTTCCAAGAGTTTCATAAATACGTTCAATTTGATCTTTATTATATGAAACTGTATCATTAACATTTTTCTTGTTGAATAACTCATTCCTTTTTATAAACTTATCATCATTTGGACATAATTTGTTTCTATGATGTATTAAATATTGTAATATAGGTATGACAAAACATAATGTTTTACCACTCCCTGTTTGTGAATGTAATAAAACATTTTCTTTTTTTATTAAAGGAGGTATGGTTTTTTTTTGAATATTAGCACAATAAAAATATTTCTGAATATATAGTGAAAATATTATGGATTCATCTAATTTAAGTTCATCAAATGGATATTTCTTTTTTTCCTCTTCATTCATATTTTCTTTTTCTTTTTTTTTAACAAGTTGGTAATAATATAATACAATGGAAATGATATTATGTATATTAATTGGGTTTTATTACCAAAATGTTTTATGATTTTATTATTTTATTCTTTTTATTTTTATTTTTTTAAATAATATAGGAAAATAAATTCATATATACAAAAAAATGGTGAATAATAATTATGTTTTTAAAATTTTATATTTCATTAAAAGAAAATAATTCCTTTTTTTTTTTTTTTTTTTTTCTACGTGTTTTAATAAGTACATAATAAATAGAAAGGCTTAATATAATGAATCAAATATATATTATATTCCTTCTTTACTTTAAATATAGGAAATAACAAAAATTAATTGTTATATTATATGTTATAT
>NC_033659.1:750149-751305 GCF_001601855.1 Plasmodium reichenowi | reverse complement strand
TCCATTATTATATCTATATATATATGTATAAATATATTATTATACATAGTATATGTTATTTTTTTATAAATATGTAGGCACTAAGGAAATATATATACAAAAATAAATATTAATTTTCTTTAGGCCATAAAAGGAAAAATATAATAATATCTATCTATAAACATATATATATATTATATATGTATATATTTCATATAAATGATTAAAAATATATTAGAAAGGATTAGATATAATAATATTAACAAATTATGTGTTTTTTTTTTTTTTTTTTTTTTTTTTATTTTATTTTCAGTTCCATATAAATATATATATATATATATATATATATATATATATATATATATATATATATATATGGATTATGTATTTTATAAATGTATAACATTATTATATTAATTATTATATTATATTATATAAAAAGCTTATAGTACAACTTATATTTTATTTTAAATGTATAATATATATTTGTTTGTTTATACTTTCTTATTTCCTTAAGGAACAATACATTAAAAAAATTACTATAGCTAAAAAGAAAACAAAAGTTCATTTCTTCTTACTTTTTTCATTTAAATTGTTTTATTATTGTCTAAATATATTGAACAGAATGATATAATATCAACACAAGGAAGAACATAAAGATATATATAATATTTGAACTAATCAAAAAAAATAACTCCTATTTTATATACATATATATAAAATAATATTCATGATGATTTTTAAAAAAAGCGAAATATTTTCTTAATTCTCAAAACGTTTTAGAAATAAAAATGTATAAATGTTACAATAATGATTTACAGCAAAAAAAAAAAAAAAATAAAATAAAATAAAACTATACTATGAATATATATATATATATATAATATTCATTTTGTTTCTTTTAAACTTGTTTAATGTGTAATTTATAAAGAAAATTAATTTATCTCCAAATTTACATTTCACACCATAATAAAAAAAAAATAAAGATATTTGCAAAATAAATTATTTTTCCTTTAATAATATTTAAGAACAATACTGAATATATATTAAAATTGTAATATTAGAAAAATATATTTTTTTAATATATTTTTCAATAATTATTATATAAATATATAAACCATTTTTTTTTTTTTTTTTTTTTTTTTTGGTGTACCATAGGTAAAATGATTTTAATTGT
>NC_033659.1:734868-750049 GCF_001601855.1 Plasmodium reichenowi | reverse complement strand
CATATATTTTTTATTATCTTTGATATTTCATTTTTGCTTTTTTATCAAATGCATATAAATATATATATATATATATATTAAATATATAATACGTAGTTATGTATTTGTGAGAGGGGAAAAAAAAAAAAAAAAACTATAAATTTTTATTAAGGAATCATTTAAATTCTTTTCACTTCATATGTATACTTTCATATCATTTATTTAGTGTATTCATCATTCTTTAACACTATTATATAATTTTTACCTTTTATTTTCATCTTTTTACCATCTTTATTATATTTATATTACATTTTAGTTTCCTCCCCTTATCATATTGTTTTAATACCTCTTTTTTTTTTTTTTTTTTTTTTTTTTTTCTGAGTATTAAATATTACTTTTATATAAGAGGCATTCTCATTATCCTTATCAATGTGATTATTTTTTTTTCTATTTTTAATATATTTATTATTTTGTATACATTATATACTTTTTACATTTCTTTTAAGCTTGTTTCATTTTTTGTGTTTTTTTGTTTCTTTCGTTGTATTCCTCTGTTTGCTGTGTGTATTTTCTATTTTCTTTATATTAATTTTAAAAGTAACATTTTTCATTTTAAAAAGTATTCACCGATAAATAAGTTTAATTTTTCATATGCTTGGATATAAAAAGGACTATAAAACATATACTTAGATATTATATATATATACATGTATGTATGTATGTATGTATTTATTTATTTATTTATTTATTAATATATTATATATATTGAGATATATTAATACAGCTTTGGTATATACGTCTTGAAAGAAACATCAAGGAACCCCCTTTGATTAGTTGTGTTATATTTTTATTTCATTTTTCATATATAAAAGTATACATATACATGAACAAGTATAAATATATATAAGTATATATATTTACACATATTTGTTTTTTTTTTTATTTTTTTTTTATTATTTTATTTATTATTATTATTTTTTTTATATATATGTATAAATGGGATAATTTAAATGTGTATTTTCAATTTTGTGTTTAGCTGAATGGATAATTTGTAAAAAAAAAAAAAAAAAAAGTAAGTACGTTAATGTTCCAATCTCTAAAAAATATAATAATATATATATATATATATATATATATATATATATATATATATATATATACATATATATATTAATATATTAATATATTTATGTAATATAAATATTTAGACAAAGGATGACGTTAAATAATTTGAAAAAGGTTAATACAAGAAATACACATTTAACTACACTTGATAACAATAATGAAAATACAATATGTGATATAAAAAATATAAATAGTATACAAAAAAAGAAAAACAACAATAAAATAAACACAGAAACAAACAGTAGTTTTACTACCTGCAGAAGAAGTGTGAGATTATTGTTATTGAATAAAGAAAAAAATACGAATTTAACAAATAATATAGTTCATTCATCTTCTAGTGACAAAATAAAAAATAATAATAAAAATAAAAAAACTAATAATAATATTAAAAATAATAATAATGTGGTCTTTAATATTAAAGGACATCATATTACAAAAAGTTCAGAAAATGAACAAAGTAATAAAACGATATTAAAAGGAAGTAATGAGAAATTGTCTATAATTCGTAATAATGGACATATCACTAATTTTGTGAAGAAAAAAAATGATCAAGATTATTCTACAAAATTGTTAAATAATAAAACGACTATCCAAAAGACAAGCATAAAAAATGACCACAAAAATGACAGCAAAAATGAGCACAAAATTGATAGAAAAACATGTTCAAAAAGTATTGATAAGAAAAAGGCAAATGATGAAAAGGAAAAAAAAGATATTGAAGAAATCATTGTAGATAATAATAGAAATAATAAAAATGTAAAGAAAAAAAAGGACATAGATGAAATATATTTAAATAATGAGGATATAAAAAAAATAGATGATGAATATTTGTTTTTACAAAGAAAGTTTAAAAAGCAAAAAACAGATAATGCTGTTTTAAGTAAGAAGAAGAAATCTAAAATGTTTAATAAAATGGTTAAAGAATATATAAAACAAAATATGGAAAACAATATATATGTAGCAGATAATAAATTTAATTTATATAGTTATGGTACAGGAAATGCTTTATATACTTTAGAGAGAATAAATTATAATAATGATAAAACAAATGAAGATCATACAAGGAAATTAAATGTAATATCAGAAATTATTGATGTAAAAAAACAAAAATTTATTATAGGTTCTTCCTATAGAAAATGTGATCTAGTAATAAAGGGGAATATAGAAAATGAACATTGTGAATTAATATGTAGGTGTATAGAAAAGAATATTAATCGTACTAATGATAAGAATAGACAAATAAATAAATATAATTTATTTATTATAAATAAATCATCTAATAATAGTAGTGTATTCTTGAATGATATACCTGTAGATATTGATCAAGTAAAAGATGATGATTATATATATTTAGGTATGGATGAAAAAGATAATAAAAATACAGCTAAATATATATATAAAATAAAATATAATAAACTAGCTAATATATTTAATCTAAATAATATGAATAATCTTAATCCTAATAAAGAAAATTCTTTAAAACATTTATCTAAAATTACAGAAAAAGTAGGAACAACTAGTAAAATATTATCTAATAATTTTGTATTAAGTAATCAAATACCAACAATTAAAAATACACAAATACAACAGCAACAACAATTATTACAAAAACTACAACAAGTAAAAGAAGAGGAAGAAGAAGAAAAAGAAGAAGAAGAAGAAAGAAAAAAAAAAAAAAAAGAAGAATTAGAATTAGAATTAGAATTGGAGATAGGAGAAAAAGATGAAGAAAAGAAAGAAAAATTCAAAGAAAAAGAAGAACCAGATATATCAATCGTGTTATTTCTAATTATTCCAAAAAAAAAAGAACATATAAATGAACCAATTTATTATATTAATAATTTTAATACATTGACAAATACTTTAAATAGCACACCTAAAAAATTTCTAGATAATACAAAGACACCTGGAAAAAATATTTCTTCAGTTAATAAAACTATAAAAGAAGATTCACCAAATACTAGATTTAATGAAAGTATAAAAAAAATTAATAGAATTTGTCAAAGTAGAATTTCTCCATTAGGTATAAAAGATTCAATTAAAAAAGATGAAAAAAATAAAGGGGTTCTAAAATCTTCAAGTAATTCTAAAGAACTACCAGTTACTTTATTAAATGCATGCGTTGAATTATGTAAAGAAATAAATAGAAGTATAACAAAAGAAAATATTAAAATGAATAGTTCCTTTCCTAAAAGTACACCAATTCTAAATCATTCAAATCTCACCCCCTCTAACGGATTATCTTATTTTAATAAAAACGAAGAAAATGTCAATGAACAAATAGACAAGCAGCACAAAAAAAATGAAAAAATGCAACTTGGAAATATATATAATACATTTAATACAAATTTTCATTCTAGTAATACCCCACGTGTGGATAATAAAAAAAGTGAGTACCTTCAGATGGAAAGCCATAATAATATGAATGTTCACGTTGATGAAGAGATACAATATACAAGTAAAAAAAGTAATAATTTATGTGAAGATGCAGAAGAAAAAATAAATAAGGATCAGTCCATATTAGAAGTACCAAAAAATCTAGAATATAAGCAAAAGGAGGAACAAAATAATATAAAAAATCAAACGGATTGTACAAAACAGAATGAAACGTTATTAAATAAAGATATAGAAGAGATTGAAAAAATAAAAGCTAATGAGGACACAGAGAATAATAATAATAATAATAATAATAATAATAACAATTGTAAAAATAATTTGGATGAGGTAATTATTATTAATAGAAACAATGAATTAAAGGGTGACACTATAAATATACATGAGAAATATACTACTGAAATGTATCATTTCAATAGAAAATCTAATTACGAAGAATTATATTTAAAAGAAAAGAATTGTATAAATAATGAATTTCAAGATAATTTATTAGTAACTCCTAAAAAAAATGATATGTTTTTAAATATTAATAATAATATGGAATATTATGATTGTAAAGAAGAAAAAGTATTTAATATTGTCCATCATAATAATAATCATGATATTGTAAAAACATCTGATACCAACGATAATTTAAGAAAACAAGCAGAAAAAAATTTATACTCACTTTTATATTCTAAAAATTATGACGATTTATTATCTAATCATGATTATGTTATATGTCTTAAAAATTATGAAGGTATAGAACAATATGTAAAAGTCATAGGACAGATAAAAGTAAAAAGAAATGCATTCTTTACAGATATTAAGCATGAAATAGATTTAAAAATGCTTGATAATATTATTGAAATTAAAACATTAGATAAAATTAATTATTTTAATACTAATAATATTTCTAATCCAAAATATTCAATTCATTTAAATGCATTTACTGATAAAATTGATGAAAATAAATTTCATGAATTATCTGCACTACATTTGGATTATATAGATCATACTAACTTTTCTCATATGTATACATCAGATTCTTTCGAACTCAAAAAAATGCTTTTTGTCAAATATTATGAGAATTAAAGGATATAAATAAATAATTATATGTATTTATATATACATTACATTTTTAAAATAACCAATGTCTTCAAAAAAAAAAAAAAAAAAAAATATATATATATATATATATATATATATTTATTTATTTATTTATTTTTAAATTTACAAACTTTTTGGTATTCGTTTTGTTTTAAATATATAAATATATATATATATATATATATATATATATATTATATGTTTTTATTTGTATGTTTAATATATATGTATATATTTTTTCATTACAATTTTTCTACTTTTAATTTTTTTATTTTATTTTCTATTTTAATTTTTTATTTTATAAGATAGGCTTTAAAAAAATAAAAAAAAAAACATAAAACTGTAAAAATATATAAATATTAAAAAAAAAAAAAATATCAAAAGAAAAAATTTCCTTTACCATTTTAAGAAAATCGAATGAAGGTTATATTTCTCTTTTTTCAATGTATAATTATTTTATAAGTTTTATATATATGTATATATAAATGACTTCACATATAAATAAAACTATAAATACAAAACTATATTATATATTATAAATATATATAATATATTATTATATATATTATAAAGTATATATATTATATACCAAGTTAATTTGTTAATATATATATATATATATTTTTTTAATTTTTTACAACATATTAAAAAATAGAAATAAAATCTATTTTACAAAAAATTATAATAATGTTATTATTACAACAAATCATCTGGTATAGAAAAACAAAATTAAGATAAAGAATATAAAAATAAAAACAATAATATATATATATATATATATACAATTTGAAAAAAAAAAAAAAAAAAAGAAAGTAAAATATAGTTAAAATGATTTTTCCTTTTTAAAAACTTTAGAACTTTAATTAAATCATTTTAAACCAAAATAAAGAATATTATTTTTTATATATACATTATGTATATAAATAAATTAAAGTTCCTAAATATATATATATATATATATATTTTTTTATATGTTGATGCCATTTAAATGATTTAGTACAATATATATATATATATACAATTTAAGTTTTGCTTTATATTTATAATTTGAAAAAATAAGATATAGAATATTATAATATAAACGTGATGATAAATAATAAAGGAAAAGTTGGTAAAGGTAAAAGGATTTTCAATAAAAATTATGGAAGTATATCAAAAAAAAAGAAGAAGAGAAATGATAAATCAAAAAAGGATGTTAGTAATAATAAAGATGAAAGATTGGAGTTACAAAAAAGAATTGATGAGACTTTAGGTTTGATAGTAGAAGAAAATAAAAGAAAACAGTATGAAGAGAAGATTAATAATGATTTAGAAAAAAATGAGAATGTTAAGAATATTTTAAAAAGTGATAAGACAAATAATAATACATATGATGAAGATGAATTAAAAAAAAATAAGAATAAAAAATATAAAAATAATTTAACTATTATTGATAAAAATGTATTGACATCTGCTGAATTTAAAACATTACCAATTAGTAAAAGAACATTAAGAGCATTAAATGAAAATAATTTTATATATATGACTAATATACAATATGTATCTTTACCTATAGTTTTGTTAAATAAACATATATATGCTCAAGCTCAAACCGGAACAGGTAAAACTTTATGTTTTTGTATTCCTTTAATTGAAAAAATGTATCGTAATAGTATTGATAATTATAATAAAATATTAGGAGGGATAATTATAACCCCTACTAGAGAATTAGTATTTCAAATATTTGAAGTTTTAAATATGTTAAATAAATATCATAAATTAAATATATGTTGTGCAATCGGAGGAAAAAATGAAGAAAAAGAAAAATCTATCTTTAGCTATGCAAATATTATTGTTTGTACTACAGGAAGATTATTATATCATTTGGAAAATAATTATTATTGTAACTTGGATTATTTAAGTACATTAATTATTGATGAAATTGATAAATTAATAGATAAAAGTTTTTATGATAATTTAAAAAATATATTATTATATAAACCCAAAGAAAATTGTCAGATATGTTTATTTTCAGCTACAATATGCAAATTTTTAAATGTTATATTAAATACATTTCATATAAAAGATTATGAATATGTAAGTATAAATGATAATGATAAATATATAGAAAGTAATAATGTAAAACAAATATATATTGAATGTGATATATATGAAAAAATTAATTATTTGTATACATTTCTATTTTCTAAGAAAAATAAAAAAGTTATTGTATTTTTTTCTACATGTAAACAAGTAAGATTTATGTATGAAGTCTTTAAAAAAATCAAAGTAGGAGTTATGAAATTTTTACAACTTCATGGGAAATTAAAACAAACATCTAGATTAAATACATATCACTTCTTTTCAAAAAAGAAAAATTTTGTTTGTTTATTTACAACAGATATTGCTTGTAGAGGATTAGATTTTTCATGTATTGATTGGGTAATTCATTTTGATTTTCCAGATAATATTGAAACATTTATTCATCGTTCAGGTCGAACAGGTAGATTTACTAATATGGGTAATAGTCTTATATTTTTAACAAAACAAATTGATAATAAAAAATTATTTTTAAATGTTCTTAAAGATAACAATATTTTTATTAAAGAAAAGTTTTTAAAAAAACAGAAATTGTTTGATATAAAAAATAAAATACATTCCTTAAATGCTGCTTTTGTTGATATTAAGCATTTAGCAAAAAAAGCATTAATCATATATTTGAGACATTTATATATTGTTATGAAATTTAAAGATATCAAAAAAAAAATTCAATTAAACGAGTTAGCATATTCTTATGGTCTTATTGAATTTTCTCAGGACATGATAAACGAGCTTAACATAAATGATGAAAAGGAGGTACAAGTGAAGAAAAAAAAATCAAGATTAGAAAAATTCCTAGAAATCTTAAAAAATAAAAAAGCACTAAAAAATAAACAAAACCAAGAAAAAAAAGAAGACGAAAAATATAATAATACACAAGACGAAAAAGAATATGATTATGAATATGATAATGATAATGAACAAGGACATCAGATATATGATGAAACACATGATAATTATAAGTGTGAGGAAAAAAAAAAAAAAAGTGTAAAGGATATAAGTCATATAGATCAAAATCAATCAAACGAAAAACCGTTTATGCATTCGGACATTCAAAGTGATCAAGATGATTTGTTTATTCAAAAAAGAGTTGAAATAAAGGATGACACACCAATTATGTTACCAACCAAAAAAAGAAAGAAAAGAGTAAAAGTCGCTAAAACGTTAAGTAATAGCATATTATATGATGATAGTGGTAATGAAATAAAAGATGATAATGTGAAATTTAAAATCTTGGTAAATGAATTGAATCAAAATGAAGATCATGATATGGAACAAGATACACATGATGATGATGATGATAATAATAATAACAATGATAGGTATGATCAGAAAACATATATTGAATCTTTGAAAGAAAAAATTCAAAGAGATAATGAAAAAATGAAAATTAGTAAGTTAAGGAAAAAAAAAGACTTTATTGCAGATAGGAAGAAACATGAAGAAGTTTCATCATCTACAGACAATACGAATTTTAGCGATATTCAAGATAAAAGTGACCTTGAGTATAACGAAAGTAGTGAAGGAGATAATGAAAATTATAATGAAAGTGATGATTTTGTTAAAAATAAGAGGAAAATAAGTGAAAAATGTGATCCAACAGGTAAAATGACAATATACATATATGATTATAAAATTGTACATGAAATAATATATATATATATATATATATTTATATATTTATATATTTATTTTATATATTTTATTTTTTTTTTTTAGATGATATATCAGATTTGGAAAACAAAGTAATGATGTTTTTATGATAGACATTATTAATGTGATATGTATTTTTCCCCTTTTTTACAGAAATAAAATGTATTATTAAAAAATTTCTTTTTTCTTTTTTCTTTTTTCTTTTTTTTTTTTGGTATAATAACAATTATAATTTTGTTCCTATATAATTTATATTTTTTTATTTTTTGGTTCGTTTTAAAATATATATATATATATAATATTTTAAAACTAAAATATATTTAATATTTTAAGTTAAAACTTTTCATAAAAAAATAAAATTAAAATGATGAAAATGAAGAATTGTAGTTTATATAATTTTTCTTCTGAAATTAGATTCAATATAAAAATATAATATATATATATATATATATTTATTTTTATTTATTTATTTATTTATTTATTTATTATTTTATTTTTTTTTTTATTGTACTGTTTCATATAAATTTGTTACATTATTTAATAAAAGGAATAATTTTTCTTATATATATATATATATTATATATTTAAAAAAAAAAAAAAAAAAACATTACATATAATATACAATAATTTTAATATATTTTATATTAATTTTTTTTAATTTAGTTATATATGAATTGTTATTAAGTTCATTTAACATATGAAATAAAATTAATTAAAAAAAAATATATATTTCATATATATATATATATATATTATATAATAATATTAGGTTTTTTTTTTTTGAGTAACCATTTTTATAATTTTTACCCATATCTATATATTATATGGTACATATAATAATTGTCCGGCTACTGTACTTTTTAAGTTCAGTAGCTGTTACATTCTTGGGACTGCATTTCGATGCGAAGGAATGGGATGCTATAATATTTCTGAGAATTTTCAATATCTAAAAATTCCCGCCTATCACAAGACGTCAGTTACTGAACATATTCTTCTGGAGAGAGAATATGTTGAAGTAATGATGAATCATGAACCGCCTCAGGCTGGAAACAGAGCAGGGTTAGTGATCGCTGACGTATGGTGTGAAGATTACGGTTGAATAAAAGGATATTTCAGAATCTCATAAGTATAATATGTACACCATTTTTTTTTTTAATTTAAAAAAAAAATATATATATGAAATATATTATATATATATATATATTATATAAATGATTTGTATATATTCATAAATATATATGTAAATAATAATTAATGTATAATAAAATCATAATATTTTGGATTTATTATTTTTTTTCCCCTTTTTTCTTACAACATAAAATTATATAGTATAAAAAATATATACTTATATATATATATATATATTATATTTCATTTCATTCTATTTATTTCAATACAATTAAAATTCGAACTCTTTTTGTACCTTTTTAAAAAAAGGGGAAAAAATAAAGACATAATTAAATTATTATATAATATATAATCCATATAATAATAAATAATTATTTTTATTATTCCTATGATTATTTTATTTTAAACCTAAAGAAAATACATGGACATTTTTACTTATTTCATATTCAAGTTGCTATAATCATGTTGATCAAACAGTTATATTCAACAGGAACATTAAAAGGATAAAGCTTGAATTAATTAATCAAATGAAAACAAAGGTATTTTTTTCTTAATTAAAGAAAATATACAATAAAAGTAAAATATTTACATAATAATATGTTTTTAGTATATATATATATATATATATATATTTATAAAATATATGAATTCTGTATTTTATATATTTATACTTATATTTTATCATATTTTAAATCATATTATATTAAAATTAATTTATATAAAACATTTATCATTATTATAATTCCTTTATTTTTTATATTCTTCAGTTAAAATAATAAAATTATTTTCCTTTTTTTCATATAAAGAATATTTCATTGTCCAATAAAATATTATTAATATAAAAATTATGTGATATTTTAAATTTAAAAAAAAAAAAAGGAAAAAGAAAATTCAAAAAATTATAAATGGAATTTTAAATAAATAAAATAAAAAAATATATATTTATTAAATAAACTGCACTTATTACATGTAATATTATATATATATATATATAAATAAAAAATTTTATTATATAAAAAAAATGACTCATCACCTGGTGTTCCCGAGCGGTCTCCCACCTCAGTACTAGCCAAGCCTTACAGTGCTTAACTTCAGAGTTCTGATGGGATCTGGTGTGGCCACTGTAGTATGAACGAGTCAAAAGTATAATGTACATAGAATTCCATATTAAAATAAAAAAACATTTCCTTAAAATAATAGAAAAATAAAAAAAATTAAGACCTTGAAATTGAATAAATAATATATATATTATATATATATAATTTTACGAACAAAAAAAATATTTCCTTTAAAAAATAAATATAATATATGAAAATAAACATTCTTATATTAGTACCATATTAAAATATACACTTTTTTATTTAAAAATTCTAATATGTTCTAATTAAGTTTACAAATTATAAAATACTTATTCTTATATACATAAAAATTAGGAAAAAAAAAAATATATTTATATTTGTATTTATAAAAAAATTAAAATATATTTAATATTATTTATTTAAAATTAATATTTATTTTTTATGGACCTTTCTTTTCACCTTCCTAACCAGCACTATAAAGTATTTAACTTTATATAATTAAAAGTATTTCTTTTTTTTCTTTTGATAGAAAAAAAACAAATATTCCAAAAAAATTGTAATATAGAAAAAAAAGAAATCTAATTTTTCATATTCTTAAAGTATTTATTTTAAACTTACCATATATATATGTATATATATATATATATATCATGAATAAATAAAAAAAAAATATATTAATCCCATTTTTTTAATACGTACGAAAACCCAACAAATATAAACATATGATATTTTTAAAACATTCTTCATATTACTATTGTTTTAAAATTTTTTTTATTAAAATTAAGGAAAATACTAAATATTTATAATAACATATAAATTCTTGTTTTTATTATATAAAATAATTAAATTTTATTTTATATAAAAAAATGACTCATCACCTGGTGTTCCCGAGCGGTCTCCCACCTCAGTACTAGCCAAGCCTTACAGTGCTTAACTTCAGAGTTCTGATGGGATCTGGTGTGGCCACTGTAGTATGAACGAGTCAATAGCTTTACTTCACTAAAATTTCATATTCATATTTATTTAAGAATAATCATATATATATAACATTCTATATTAAAAAATATTCAGTAAGTTTTCTTCTTTTATATTAGCATAATTTTTTTGTACTCTTAATACATATACATTTTAAAAAATAAAGTATTCTCTAAAATTTATAGGAAATATTATTTCAATAAAAAAAAAAATAAAAAAAGAAATTAAAAAATTTCTATATCATTATCTTATTTGCATATGGTATTATATTATTTGGAAGAATATAGTATTATTTTAATACAAATCTTATAGCTTATATAGGTCCCGTATTAGGTTGATATAAAATGGGTTAAGGAACCTATTTTTTTTATTAATAATAATAAATTTGATTTATATAACTATTTAAAAAAAAAAAAAAAAAATTCACATTAGAAAGTACTTTGTATTAATAAATTTATTAAATATTATTATTATATATCATTATATATATATTATATTTTTAATGCAAAAAAAATTTTATATAAAAAATGACTCATCACCTGGTGTTCCCGAGCGGTCTCCCACCTCAGTACTAGCCAAGCCTTACAGTGCTTAACTTCAGAGTTCTGATGGGATCTGGTGTGGCCACTGTAGTATGAACGAGTCAATAGTTTTATTTTACTAAAATTTGTTATTCAAATTTTTTGTTTCTACAATAAATATATTTTTTTAATGTACATATGGTATAAATATATTTCTAAATAAATTAACAAAAAAAAAAATTTAAATATAAATAAAAAAAAAATATATATATATATCCAATATTAAAATTTATATAAATATATATAAAATTTTCTTTTCTTCGATTAATAATTTATATATATTATATTTAAGCATAAAATTAAGGAACTTTTTTTTCTCTTTATTAAATATATATGGATTCTTATAATTATTCATAAGAATATGTAGATGATATATATAATATATTAAAAAATATATTTTTTTTCTCAATTTAAAAAATTATAATAATAATTTTTTATATATTAAATTAATATATATATAATTATTTTAAATAATATAGAATCTAATATATTATTTTTTATTCATTTTAATATCATAAAATATTTTCATTTAATGGATTTAATAAAAGAAGAAACTCTTATTCTGACTATTTAATTTCCTTTTTTAAAGCTATAATTATGTATAATTATTAATATGTAAAATAAAAGAAACAATATATTGTTTCTTGTATGTATATAAAAATATTTAAATGAAGACATTTTTTTAATTTTAAGATTTTAATATATAAAGGAATATTTTATACTTTAGAAAAATAACTAATATACTGTAATTGTGTTAAAGTGATTAAATTTAATACCAAAATAATATATACATTCATTATAATTGAAGTTAAGGATATAATAAGAATAATGATATTTTTAGTTAATGCATATAAAATGTTACCTTCCTAAATAAATTAAGGTGTTTTCCCTATTTATATATAAAAAAGATCATAACAAACTATATTTATATTTTCATTTATGATACAATAAATTCTTAGTGCTTTTTAAATTAAATGTTATGTTTTGTAAAGATATATTCGTTTGTATACTTTAAAAAAATATAAGTATAAATAAAGTAGTATGAAACACTTTGTAATCTTTTTTTGTGTATCAAGTTATAAAAAAAAAATTTAAATTAATTTTTAATATTTTTAAAATTTAATTTATGTTGTATAATCTGAATAATGACAATTCATATATTTTATATTTAAAGAAAAAGCAGGTACTGAATTTATTTTATAAAATATAAAAATCGCTTTCCTTATTTATTAATTTATATATTTTTTCTTTTAAAAATGTTAAAAGTGGGCTACTCCGGGAATCGAACCCGGGACCTCTCCCACCCTAAGAGAGAATCATACCACTAGACTAAGTAGCCTCAACTTATTATATATACATTTTATAATATTAATATATTCTCTTAATGTATATTTTTACATTTAAACATAAAATGAAATAAAATAATAAAGAAGGAATAAAAAAAGTCATAATTTATATTTTAAAATTGAAAATAACAATGTATACATACGAATATATAATAAAATTATTTCTTGGAAAAAAAAAAAAAGAATAAAAAGTACATGAATAAACATGTATATATTTAGAATAAGTTTAAATAAAAGATAAATTATGATTCCATAAACTTACATAAGAAAAAACCATTATTCCATAAAATATTCCAAAAAAAAAAAGAAAAAAAAAAAATTAATATATGCGTTACGTAATTTTTTTATATATCATCCTTTATTTTATTTTATTTTATTTTTTATTTGTTTATATCATATATTTTTTATAAAGAACTAATATATTTTGTGTATTCTTTTACAAATTATGAAATCGTGAAAATAAATGACATAGAATATAAACAATTGAAGATTAATATATAATATCGATATATATATATATATATACATAGGCAAACCTACATATTTTAATAGGGGTAAATGTAATAATAACATTATGAAAATCTTTAAATATTTTAAGAATAAGAATGTATTTATAATATTATTTTTTCTGTTATCTTATTTATTATTATATTGAATAATAATAATTACAATATGTAATATATTTGTTAATATGAAAAAAAATGTATTTAATTTAATTGTACCAAAAAATAAAATATATATGTAGGTATAGAATAAATAAATAAATATTGAACATATGTTTAAACGTGTTAGGATTTAAAATTGCAATTCTAAGAAAATATAATAACTTTTAAAAATCTAATTACAAAAACACACACACAAAAAAAAAAAAAAAAAGAAGGAAAAAAAAGAATAAATAAAAATAATATATATGTGTATGTATATCTCCTTTTTGTAAAGCTACGTTTGAAGATAACCAATGTGAATACAAAAATGATTATACTAAAAATTTTTACGAAAGTATTTTTTCTACAAATACATGTAACGGTATGATATTTCTGCTTTCAGGATCAACAAATTTTTTAAATTTTCTGTAATCATTTTCTGTTAAAATATCACTCATTGTCATAACTAAATGAACTAATGCGTCAACTGATATAGTTCCATTGTTATTTTTATCCATTTTTTTTAAGGAATTTGTAATTCTTTCTTTTGGTGTGTGTGCGCCTAAATGTTTCTTAGCTATTTTAACATAATCATTCATTGAATAAGTTGCCCCACTTTTATTTTCCATTAGAGAATAATCAGATTCTACTCCAAGGAATCTTAAAGCGTATAATAATTCATTCGATGAAATATGCCCATCAAAATTTCTGTCTGCTAAAAGGAAGGATTCTTTTATTTGCTTATCTACTATGCGCATTTTTATAAAATTGGGGTATTTTGATGCAATAATATTGAAATAAAAAAAAAAAAAAAATTAAAGGAATATTAAATATATGTATTTTTTTTTTTTGATATGTATATATATATATTTTTTTTAATATTTATTATAATACTAATTTTAAATACAGTAAAACAAATTCGAAACTTATTTTTAGAAAATTAATATTTATATGAATATAATATAATAATATTTTGTCCAATGGAAAATTCATATAAATGTTTTTTTTTTTTTTTTTTTTTTTTTTTGGTAAAAATTTCTACATCCATTTTTTTTTTTTTTTTTTTTTTATTTTTTTTTTTTTTTTTTTTTTTTTTTTTTTAATTTTTT
>NC_033659.1:716058-734476 GCF_001601855.1 Plasmodium reichenowi | reverse complement strand
AAATTTCTTCGATTAAATCTTTTCCATCTTGCTCATCTTCATCCTATATGTTTTGTTCAGGTGAAAAAAAAAAAAAAATTTATAAATATATGCTTTTTGGCTAGTACATTTTTTTTCAACATATATATATATATATATATATATATATATATATATATATATATATAACAATATGCATAATTATATATAAAATAGCTAGATGAATATATACTCTCTTTATTTTTTTCTATATACATAATTTTTATATCTTTTATTTATTTTATAATGTCATTTTATACATTTATATTATCAAATATATTTTACTTACTTGATTTTTCACGTCAGCTATTGTTATATTCATATCTCTCAATTTATCATCACTTATATTTTCATTACATACATCATATATGCCAACGGAAACATCTATAAGAAATAAAAAAAAAAGTAAACATAAAAATAAAATTAAGACAGAATGATATACTTTTATTGTATATATATTTTTTTTTATTATTATTAATTTGATTAAAACAAATTACCCATATATACACAAGATTCATTATTATTATTATTATTATCACATTCTGAGTCAAGGATATGTTTATCAATTCTAACACTTTCTGCATCCTTATTTTTTATATCTTCATTGGATTTTTCAATTTTCGATAAAAATGATTTATATTTTTCGACGGAAAATTTACCTATTAAACTTCTATCAATAAGTGGTTTTTTTTTATTAACTTTATGTTGTGATATATTTGGGTTTATTTCTTCGTCCTTTTTTTCTTCCTTATTTAAAACGAATTTACTTGAAGAATTTTCTGAAAATTGATCATCTAATAAACTTTCTCTTGTAATTTTATTCTTTTTATTATCATTTTGTTTGTTAGTTTCACTCATTTTAATTAAAAAGGTTATAATTTAAATATGTGTTTATAATTTAATTATAACATAAAATCAAAATTAACTACGAATTATTTAATTTTTCAAAAATTTATAAATTATTATAAATATCTAAATTTTCATTTTTATGTATTTCAATAAATTGGTATATATATATATAACATTTTTTTATAAATATATACATAAATGATACTAACTAGTATCATTACCAATTACAACACTTGTACAATTTTTGATTATCCATTTAATAAAAAAAATTTAAAATATGCGAATTTATAAAAGAAAATTTTCAAATTCACTACAAGAAGGATTCATTTTAATGAATATTAAATTATATCTCACAAAAATAGAAGAATAAAAAATTTATATAATATTGTACATTAAAAATATATATATATATATATATATTATATAATAACATAATCAAATGTGATAATTTCATTCAACTTTTTGACTACAATATATATTAATTATTATAATGTTACACCAACTGCATAATAAAAGTGGATATTTTATGAAAAAAATATATATCATTATATAAACACACAATATGCTTTTTATAACATTTTTTTGTATATTTATTAACTATGTATTTCGTAAATTTTTTTTTTTTTTTTTATCTTAAGATGTATTATTTAAATTATCATAAAATTAATATTAATATCATATATATGAATAAAGTACAATAATGATGATAAGCTAAATAAGATCAATACATTTTCATATTTAAGAACAATTTAATTAAAATATTTAATTTATTAACAGAATTTAAGATTAAATATATCAGTATCAAAAAAGTAAATAAACCTTGGTAGGTATATATATATATATATATATATATATATATACATTTATTAGGTATCAGTAGCTTGTCCATAAAACGATAAACGTTTAATAATAGATGAGATATATTTTTCCTCAAGGAAAAAAACATATAATTTTTTATATATATCTTAAAATAAAATTTCGATTTAAGAAATTAATATATATATATATATATATATATATGTCGAATATATTTTTTCTTGTGTATTATAATTTAATATTTTTTGAAAATAAAATATTTCTTTACTTATAACTATTCTATACAAGGCCAATTTTGTAAATATCGTTCTGCTCTCATAAATTGTGTTTGTTCAAATTGATAACAAAAATAGCACAATATATTATAATTATATATAAATATTATTAAGATTAATATGTTTTTCTTTTTTAACATTTTCTTTGAATTTACATGCGTATATATATATATATATATATATATATGCACATGTGGAATATATTTTCTAATAGTATCTATAATAGAAGAAACATATAACTTTCCTTATTATTGATCGAACCTATCGACAACTCAAAAAAAAAAATAAAATAAAATACTTAAAATATTTTAATAATAAAATAATGTATAAATAAATTATTTATTAATATAACTTTTATCTATTTATATAAAAGAAATATATATATTTTATGTTAATATATATACTTATAAATTTGTGTAACATTCTATTCTTTTCAATTTACAAATATAATATAGGTTTAATTGGTATGATAAATAATTATATTTCTTATGGTTAATATTCAAAATTTGTAAAAAAAATATTGTTGGTAATATTTTCAACATTATATTATTATGTATTTTATTTTATATTATTTTATTTTTTTTTGTCTATCGTCCTTTTTTTTATATTTAAATAAAAAAGTTATTGTTGAATTATAATGTTTTATTTAGAACAGAAGTGAATAAATTTCTAAAAGGAAAATTTTTAAAACAAGCACACAAAAAAAAATAAAAAATAAATATATGCATATATACAAATATATATATATATATATATATATATATATTTATATTTATGTGTGTATACACATATTGGTTGTATTCTACATATATATATATATATGTTTTTATGTATATATTTATTTTTTTTTTATACATAATTTCATTTTTTCAATATTAGCTAATAAGAATAAGGAAAACTTTGTTTATTAATTAATAAAACGAATTTATGTATCTTTAGAATAAAAGATGAAATTAAGTGTTCTATATTTGGTGGTTTCGTTATATTTCTTTGACAGAAAAATTGTTTGTAATAAAAAAAATGGAAAGAGTAAAAGTAATAACCATAATTATTTTAACAATACTACTAAGCATATTGATAAGCAGGTGATATATAATTTACCAGAAAATGATAATTTATTTCATGTTCTTAAATATTTAATACATGGAGAAAATAAAAATATTTTATATGATGTCGATGCAAGTTTATATACAAAGATGGAGAACAAAGAATATATTACTAAGGAAGATTTATTAAGAACATTAGCATTGATAGAAAAAAAGAATGTTGATTGTAATGATAATATAAAAAAAGTAAAGATAGCTAAATTATTAATTGATATTAACGATCTTTTAAGAACAAATTATATAATTCTTGATGATTACAAAGAAATAAATAAAAATGATTTGACAAAAAATGGTTTTTTATTAAAATTACAAAATTCTTTAAATAAAAGGGACATGGTGAATTCTAAAAGAGTTAACCAAGATATTATATTAAGAAATCAATATTTAGAAAAGAATTATAAATTATGTAGTATATCAAATGATATGTTAATTATAAGTACCCCTAGAAATTTAAATATATCTGATACAAGTATAAAAGAAATAAAATATCCATCATCTATAAATATTATGAATGAAATTTTTCGTGACAATGTCATATCTTCGAATGTATCAAATATATCACCTTTACAATTAAACAAGTCTATAGGTTTATATAAACCATTACTTGATTTGGATATAAAAAATAGAATTGATGAATATAGAAAAAAAGTAGTAACTTATTATCAGGATTCAAACAATGAAATGTTTTATTTAATAAGAGATGAATTTAATGAAATAAAAAAAAAATTTTACTTATATATTCATCCTAGTAAAATGCCAGAAGCAAAGCCTAACAATGATATTTTTAAAAAAGAGGATATGGAAGGAAATGAAATTATTACCTACGTATCAAACAAAATTGAAAATAAGGAAAATATAAAAAATAAAGAAGAATATATATTAAAGAGTAACAACAATAATGTTATAAAAATTTCTTCGAAAAGAACTAAAAAGGTTATTAATATACCTATAAAAAAAAAAAAATTGTCCAATGATATAAAGGAAAATGTGAATTCATCAACAAAAAGTGATAATAATATTATTTCTAATGAAACAGTTAATCCATGTACAAAAATAGAAAGTGAAAATGGGAATAAAAAAAGAAATGACAATGTGAAGAATATAAATCGTATATATCATATCTTTTTAAAAAAAAAAAATAATGAAAAAAAATGTGATATTTCTAAGCAAACGCTTTATAATAATAGTTTTAAAGAAAATGATGTAATAAAAACATTTACACATAATGACAATATTTTAAAAAAAATTATTATTATTAAAGACAGTTCAAGAGAAAAACCAACAATTAAAGAAATTATACATCCACAACCTCTTCCTGTAGAGAATTCAGCATTATATAACATATCTGAGCATATTCAAAATAAATGTAATTGTTGTTTTTATTCTATACCGTTAATTCATATATATCATCCTAATGGTAGTATGCATTGTTTATCTTGTTCTCAGTATGAAAAAAACGTAAATAGAAAATGTCCTATATATGAGAAGTATATCACCTTTAATTATAACGACACATGTATTTTATGTGTCCCCTCTAGTTATATAACTAATAATTGTTTCTGTAATTTAATACATTCAAAAGGATTAGGGGAAAAAACAAATGATGTGCCTAAGAAATTAAACATGGTACCACATTTTAGTAGTATTATAGATGTATATGGAAATAAAAATATTGATGGTTATAATAATTTTGAGAACGATAATGATCTGTTAGTTTACTCAAATAATGATGAACCTATTTTAAAGAAGAATCATAAAGAAAGACCTAATAAAAAACGTTCCAATAGGTATAAATTAAAATGTCCCGTGGGTAATGAGTCTAGTGGTATATTTTCGGGACAATCGATTTCTATTTTCCCTGTTATAGGGGATGATATAAATAGAGGTCATTATGAAAATTGTCCATATTATGATGAAGAGGATGTAATGTGTTATAATACAATTAATAATAAGAAGATAAATATAAATAATGAAGATGATAATTATGAAAAAATTTTATATGATAAAGACAAAATAGTTTATTTAAACAGTAGTTCATTTGATACTATTAATATTAAAATAGGAGGTGAAGATTTGAATATGAATGATAGAAATGAAGAAAATGATTTATTAGATAAGGAATCTATAGAATATATTAATGAGATAAATGAAAAGGAATATTATGATTCGATTGAGGCATGTAAGGATTATCGTTATCATACATTTGAAGAATCTATAAAAAATGTTAATAATAGAGAATGTTATAAAAATGTATATTATAGTACAGTTCATAAAAATGAAGATAATATAGATAAAAAATGTTCACATGATATAGAAAGTCGAAATAAAAGGGTAAATGAATATGAAGATGAATGTGAAAATGATAATAATAATAATAATAATAATAATGATGATGATGATGAAGAAAAAAATTATTTTCTTTTTGATCTCAGATTTATTTACAAAACTGGATTTTTTACTAAAAGAAAAACAATTATTAATTCTTATTTAAAAACTAACAAAATTGATATTACATACAATAAAGAGAAGATACTTTATTTATTTAAAAACTTGTTTGAAAAAACATTCAAAGATATAAATTATCAAATTAAAGAATCATTAGTTCACATGTTTCCAATTGTACAAAATTCCGAAATACAAGGATTTGATATAGATTTTGGTAAGGTTAAATTACATTATGCTACATCAATTAATATGTTTAAATATTCTGTTTTTGATCTTATTAATATGAAAATTTATTTTATCAGCCCAGATAAAACATATATACTTCTGGAAGATATTATCAGGGAAATAAGGGAAGAAAAAGAAAATTCGAATAATGATGGATCACGACGAAAAAACAAAATCATAAATAAGTATTCACATGAAATGGATATAACAAATATTGAGTGGAGTACTGAAAATTGTAAAACGAATACTACAAATAGTGAATCCAAAACAACAACGACAAGAGAAAATACAATTGTGATAAAAGAAAAGATTGGCACACATGATGAAAACAAAAAATGTGACAACACAAACAACAACAGAAACAATAATAATGATAATGATAATAATAATAATGATGATAATGATAATGATAATAATAATAACAATAATAATAATAATAGTAATAGTAATAGTAATAGTAATAGTTGTAATAATAATAACAAAAGAGATAATGATTCTTTTGAACACGTAGATATACAAAAAAATGATACTATTTCTACTAATATAGATTGTAATATTATACATAATAATACTATCGATAGTAGTAATAATAACAGAATTAAATACAATTTAAATATATTAAAATTTTTACTGAAATATAAAGATCTGTTATCCAAAGAAGACATAAATATGATCAGTGATAAAAATAATCTTGTAACTATTAATAAAAATGATAAAACTAATATAGGTGATGAGATTATCGAAATAACTATTCGAAAAAATGAAAAAAGAAATATAGAAAACAATTGCACTTATACAAATAATTCCATTATAAATAATATAGATAATAATATATCTGAATCTATAAATATTAATGGTGGTGAAGGAATAAATGCAGTCATTGAAACTGTTGATAAATATTTAGATAAATATTTTAGCGTACATAATATGCCAATATATTATATGGAAAATATGAAAATTTCTAAAAATATTATATATGTTACATCTGATGTAAATAGTGATTTAGATATGCTTAAAATGAGTATATTAGGAATATGTAATATAACTAATAAATCTATTGATAATTTTAATTTCTTTTTAGTACGAAATGAAGCAGAATTATATGATCCTAACAAATGTCAGAAAATACCAGAACATATTAAAAATGTACAAGATTTATATAACTATAGTAAAATGTTAGACATGAAAATTATTATTGCACCCATATATGCAGAAGATATAGATATAATACCTAAAAGTTTTGATTATTTGTTTAAATTATATAAAGATGGAGATGATGAAAAAGGCGTGACAACAGATTCTAGAGATAATGATTGTCAACAAAAAGGAAATGTGGATACACAGGAAAGGAATAAGACAGAAAATGACACAACAAGACTTACCTTGTCAAATATCAAGCACAATTATAAAAACAAAAACAATAATAATAATAATAATAATAATAATAATAATAACAGTCATAATAATAACAGTCATAATAATAATCATTCTTATTATAATCATGAATTGTCCTTTTTTAACGATGCAGAAAGTAACAAACCAAACGACAATACAACTAACTCGAATGATAAAAATTACTATTTTTTCAATTATGATAATAAGAAATCACTTATTTTAAATGATCCAGAAAATGATGAAGATATTGAATATCTAAGTGAAGAAATAAGCATTTATGAAGATGAACATATTTATGATGAAGGGAATTTATATAATTCGTTTGTTATATATATAGATAATCCTTTTAAACGCATTAATATAGAAAATGCCCCTATATTAAAAGGATATACTTTAAATTTATTTATAAATGATATAATGAATAAACTGATACATATACCTTCCACTTTTATTAATACACAATCTTATAAAAAAGGAATGTGTGTAATGAGTATATGTTATTGTTTTAATTATTATTCATTAAATATATATACTAATAATATTATTTTGTTAAACTTCGATAAAGATGTTACATTATATGAAGTAATAAAAGAATTTAAAAGTAGAGAGAACGAATATTTATTAATAAAAAATAAAGTGAATGAAGAATGTCAAGATGTTGATAATCTATCAAATATTAAATTACCACATACAATAGATTTGATAGACTCTAAATATATACATCTGGAATTTCCATTATTATATATAGATGAACATTCTAATTTTTTTCAAGATAAAATTACATTAATGAATGTGCCCGAAAATTTAACAGTATATGAATTATGTAAATCTATGAAGAATATATTGAATGAATCATTAATATCATTTAATTTAAGTACAATAAATGATATAAAAATATATACAATAAGAGGAAGACAATGGGAAATGGTGTTAGATAATCTTTTAGTTTTTGATTTAAAAATTAATTATGAAGATATTTTTACTATATTGATTGATAATAACTTTTTAACTAAAAATTATTATGAATTATTATCTAATATTATAATCGATTTTAGAGATAATAATATGTATATTAAAAAGTTAGATATATATATAGATTATATTTTCCAACCATATACTATATATAATATACCTATATATATTACTCCAAATAATTTAAAATATATTTTATTACAATATACAAATACATTTTTATCTAATTCATTATTAGATGAATTTTTTTTTACTTACAATAAAAGACATACAACAATTAATGTCCTTCCAGAAGTGAGGAACTGGGAACATGTAGAGGATTCAGATGTATATATTTATGAAGAAAATGATATAAATGTTAAAAAAAAAGAACAAAAAAGAAATATATCCTTTATATACGTACTAAATATGTTAAGCACCTTTTATAAAATTAAATTTAACTCAAGCAAATTGTTAGAATCTGTAATGGGTGAGATACATCAATTATGTGGGAAACGGTTTAATGAAAATCTCTGGTTAGACATAAAAAAATCTACAAAAAATGAAAAAGATATTGAAATATATTTAGAAAATAGTTCAAAAAAAGTGTTAATTAAAAACGTACCTTTAGATTTATTAGTATGGAAACTTATTAATATTATAATGAGAGGTTCATTTAATATACCTATAGAGGATAAGGAGAAATTATATAATTTATTTATGTTAGTACCTAAAAATAAAGACAAAATAAAAGATAAAAATGTAGATTATTATTTTTTATCCACTCCTGGGTATACTGTTGAGGAGATGTTGAGAGTATTTGAAAAGAAGAAGAAACCGAAAAAAAAAGGAAAAAAAAAAAATAGTACTAATGATAATAATAATAATAATAATAATGATAATAATAATAATAATGATAATAATAATGATAATAATAATGGTAATAATAATGATAATGATAATTATAATGATAATTATAATAATGATAATAATATCAATAGTAATAATAATTATGGTGATATGAAACAAAATTATTATAAGATTCTGTTAATTAAAGCATACCCACAACACTTACATGCAATACAAAACAATGAGAGATTTAATGAATATCTTACATTCAATTTAGAATCATTACCTTCTGTTATCGATGTTAAGAACCCAACAACGTACTTAAGTTTTTATGTTAATTATAAAAATGAAAATAAAATGACTCATATAATTAATGTACCTGAAAATATATCTACAGATATGTTGTTAAAAACTATTTTGTCTGATAATTTTAGTAGATGGAAAAAGTTACCAAATGAAGAAAAAATGAAATTCTCACTACATTTAAATAAAAAAGAAATAACAAATATTAAAGATTATATAAATAATGGAGATATTGCACAACTCAAAACATTTATTTTAATAAATAATAAAAAAAGAAGGGTTCAAGAAAAATATATTGATTTATATAATACAACTGAATTAGGATCGAATGTAAATAATATATCAAAAGAAGAATTAAAAGAAATACAATTATATGATAATGTATTAAGAGAAATATTAAATAAAAATTATATAGATTATAATAATATATCTCTTAGTGGTTACAAAATAACAGTTTATGTGTTTGATGGTAATAAATATGAACCTTTAACAATCTATAACGTACCCTTAAATATAACAAATAAAGATATAATAAACTTTTTATTAATAAAATCAAATCATATTAATATAACGAAATTAATTGATGAATTTTTATTACTAAACGAAAAATTGTATAATACATATATAGTAAAGAATAAAAATAAAGACATGTTGGAAGAACAAAATGTTCTTTTTATAAAAAAATTATATGAAGAAGAAGTATTTCAGTTGAATGAATCCAAATTTTATTTAGTTCATAATCCTTTATTTAATTCTTTAGATAATTTACTTCAGAATATAGCTCATAAAAAATATGATTTTAAATCTGAAAAAATTCATGTACATAGTGTGGGTGAAAAATTTGAAATTTTGACGCTAAACATTTTAATAAACAATGAAATTAATAATATGTATAATAACAATGTAAATAATAATAATTTTAGTTTTGGTAAGAAAAAATTTGTCATCACTGTTCTGAATATACCTTATAATATGTATATAACCGAATTTTTAAGGTATTCCATAGGATATCAAAGAAAGTGGATATACAAATTTGTTCTCTTTTATATTATTAAAGGTAGTGAAAAATATATACTAAATGATGGAAATGATATTATTAGACATGGAAAAACAGTCAGCGAAATATTTCAGATATGTAAATCTGGAGATCTTTGTACCTTACACATAGATATAAATTTTAATGAAGCTGATAATAATTTGGAGAATGATACATTTAATGAGGAAATTAACGCAAAAGAAATGAAAAATGTAAATGTAGATTCACACGCAGATGTAGATGTAGATTTAGATGCAAATGTAGATTTGGATGCAAATGAAGATATGGAGGGTAATATAAACAAATTTGTAAATAGTCTTCATAATGATAATGAAAACCGTTTTATAGTATTAAAAGAATTAAGTAAGAAAATATATACAGACGACTATGAAAATAAAAAAATAGATATGTCCATAATATGCTTTGAATATAATGCGGGTTTATATGAAAGAAACCTTTTTGGCAGTTCACGAATTTGTAATATTCCAAAAAATTATACTGTTGGAGATGTTTTAAGATATATAAAAAATAAAATAATTGAAGATACTAATATAAGTATGTTGAATGATTTACAATTAAAAATAATACATAAGGATAATTATATCGATATACCAAAAGATATGAATATAGAATATGCAATTAATTATTTGTTTATATATACCCCTTTTATAGTATATCCATCAGATGATATATTAAAATATAATAATATAATTCATTTAATTTTATATAATACCATTATAGATATAAAGGAAAACTCTTTTGTTAAAAAAGACATTCCGATATATGTTAAGAAAGGTAATATTTTTAAAAATGTTAGTTTAAAATATATACCTATAAATATAAGAGAAGATGAATTATTAACATATTTATTACATTATTTAACAGATAATCATGAGGTTATTTCTTTTATAAGAGATATAACATGTATATGTATTTATCCTTTATGTGATTCAATATATATATATCATGAAAAGAAGCAATTATCATTAATACCTTCTATATCTTATCATATACAATTAAAAAATGTTTATTATATATCTACAGTAGAAACATATGAAAATTTTTATAATATATTAGGTCATATGGAATTAAATTTGAATAAGTTCTTACATATACAAAATGATGGAAATAATTATAAGAAAAAAGAAGCATATAATAATATTTATTATATGAATAATGTGGATGAATTGATACATATTGATGTTAATATAATATTTCCAAGCATTCAAAAAATAATACGTGTAAAGAATTTGAATGTAAATATAAAAATAGAGGAATTGTTGTATAAAATATTTGGTTCTATAACCAACAAAATATATAAATGGGGAGAACTTTTTAGGAATGTTGTAGGAAAGAAAGAAAAAATTAATATTATCAATGATCACATAGAGAAGAATAGTAATAATATTAATAGTATTAATAATATGAACAGTATTAATAATATTAATAATTGTGATAATAATGATAGGATAGATAATAAAGTGCTAAAAGATTACTTATGTGAAGAACAGAATATTATGACATTCATATTTTGTTCTCATGATAATAGTATACACGATTATCTCACATCCAGAATGATATACCTCCCGGCAATCATAAATTATCAAACAAATTATGTAACTTTCTATAGTAGTATAAATGGATTTGCTAATAATGAAACTACTTTTCATGGGTTTCCCAATTATCTAAGTCCAGAAACAATGTTGACCATATTACAATATAATTTCTTTCATGTCATAGGAAAAAATTATTTGAAATTATATGGAAGTTTGTATGATAAGGGAACTGATGAAGATATAATATATAATACAAATGATATAAGAAAATCAGAAAATAAGGACATATATAATAAAAATTTAATAGCTATGAGGGGTGCTATAAAATTTATATTAAGAATAAAAAATAAGGGAAAAAAAAAATCAAAAGATACAATACAAAATTTAATTAATAATGAATTAAATATTGCATGTGAAAATGTAGAAAATGAAGTTGATATGGAAGAATGTAATGACTTTCTTTCTTCTTTAAATAATTCAAGTATATTTTGGAAAAATGGTATATTAGGGTTCATGGCAAATTCAATAGTTACTCGTGATAATATGAATAATAGTTTAATATTACCTTATGTAGATTTTGAAATAAATGAGAAAATGTTTTTACAAAATATTTTATATCATATAAATATTTCTCCATATTTATATAAATTATTTGAGTTAACTCATATTGATAAAAAATGTAATACTTATAAAAAAAAATTAAAAAATAGTGTTGCACATATTCAATGTTTATTGTCATATGGATTTAGTATATATTTTGATTTACATTATGATAGTACATTTGATAAATACAAAGGTTTTACATTAGGAGATAATTCTTTTGATATAACACAAATACATTCATTTCAAAATCTTCATGAACAAAATTTTGTAGATTTAATTTTATATAATCATGATAATACATTTATTACAATCAAAAACGTATATAGAGATATGACAGTAGCAACATTCTTAAATGACTTATCAAAAACAAGATGTCATATACTAGGATTAACATATAATCAAATTTCTACATATTACAAATTAATCTATGAGATATATAATGAAACACATGACATTTCACCAAATTTGTCTATTGCAGATGTACATAATATTGTGATAAGTTTTTCTAAATCTAACATATTATTAAAAATAAGGAAAATTGATATCACCAACCATATCTCACATAATAATAATAATAATAATAATAATAATGATAGTGATTTTATTATTAATAGTGATAGTATTGACTATATTAATGCTTTACCAGATTTATATTTAAGCCCATATCCTCCAGTTATTGATCTGAGTCAAAATAATTTTCAAGTTAATATATATATGCACTCTAAATTTATACCAAATGATTATTCCTTAAGAAAAGATATTGTACCACATATTACTATTAATAATGTACCATCAAATGTTTTTATTTTATCATTAAAGGAACTATTAAAAACAATATTTATACAACATATGGAAAAATCTCAAACTACTACATTTCAGTTAAATTTATATGACTTTGAGGTCGAATTCTTTATTCTTACTTTTAATCGTTTTACTAGTAAATTTCATAAAATGAATTCTAATGTTTTAAGTAATTTAACTATCTCTAACTTTTATAGTACTTATATTCAAGGAGGGTTATTTCTAAATATCGATAAAATTAAAATTGATATACCAAATCTATTGAATGATTTTATTGATCATTTCTCAAGGGTCGTAATAGACTTTTCTCATCACAACATAGTCAAACAGTAAAACGTAAAAAATTTATACACCACGTTAAAATTACGCATACATAATGTATATATATATATATATATATGTATGTATGTATATATGGATGTATGTATAAATATGATTAATATTTTCTCATATTTTACTTTTATTATAATTTTTTTTTTTTTCTTCTTTTTCCTATGATTTTAAAATAAAAATGATTCTATGCATATATATATTATATATATATATATTTGTATATCATTTTAAATATTTTTAAACATGATTATATAACTGCATTTTTATTTGTCACTATTGTTATTTTAATCTATATGATATATTATATTATATATATATATATATATATATATATATATATATATATATATATTATATATATGAATAAATGAAAATCCTTATTTTGTATTTATAATTTATTTTTACTTTACAATATCCCATATTTTAATATATAAATGAAATAAATTAGATTACTCATTTTTAAGCTCACAAACGGGAATAGTGTTTTATGCAAACATTATGAAAATATAATTTATAATACATTTGTTATAATAATAATTATTATTATTATTATTATTCTTTTTATAATATTAAAGTTTATTATATATTTATATTATATGAAAAAAAATATTATTTTATATTCCATAATATATAAATTTATCAGATAATATTTTCTTTTTTCTATATATATAAATATTTATAATATATAATGTATAAAATTTCCTTCTGTTATTTTATTTCCACATTCCATTTAAATAATATATATTCATGTTTTTTTTTTTTTTTTTATGAACTAATGAATATCTTTTTTTTAATATAAAAATAACAAAAGTAAATAAATAAATATATATATATATATATATATATATATATATATATATATATAATTAAATCTATAAATATATGAAATGTAAGAAGAATTATAACATGTATTTTTATTAAAAAAAGATATAACATAATTAAAATTGCATTATATATATAAGAATTAAAAATGTACAAAAAAATGTATTTATTATATACATAATGAAATAATATATACATTAAAATATAAATATAATAATTCTTTTCCACATTTATTTAATATTCAAAAGAATTATCGGAATCAAATCTTTATTTTATTTATTATATATATATATTTATACATATATTTGTTATAATTATTAAAAGGCAAATATATATATATTTTTTATATATATATTATCCGAATAATATATTTGAAATTTATGAAAAAAAAAAGTATTTCTTTTTTTACACTTCCATAAAGAATGGTACTAATAAAAATTTGTTTTTGTTTTCTTTTGTTTTGTTATGTTTTGTTATGCTTTGTTTTTTTTTTGTTTTTTTTTTTTCCATGTTATTAAACATATATGAATATCATTGTCTTAATTATTTATTTATATATATGTTTTTTCGTTTCAGTGGGGATTTAGTAATTTTAATAATTTATGGCCAAGGGATTTTTTGAATGTATCTGAACCATTCCAAGAAGAATATACATGTTATCCTGTATCATTTATAGGGAAAGATGATATGGAAAATGGAAATAAAAGTAATTATCATTATATAAATATATGTACCTTTTACAAAAATAAATTGAAAGATAAAATAATTTAGGCGTGTTTTTCAGTATATATATATATATATGTATTTATATTTATATATTTTATTTTTATGTAGTTATACTTCCGCAGACGGCCTTAAATGCTTTGGCAAGAAGACACATATCCTGGCCCATGTTATTTGAAGTTTCGAATCCATACACGGTACAAATGAATTTGTTAAAATATTGATATATATATATATATATATATATATATATATATTTATATATGTATATTTATACATACATGTATATTTCCTTATTTTATTTTCTTCTTCTTTATAGGATAAAAGAACACATAGTGGGGTTTTGGAATTTATTTCTGATGAAGGTACCTGTCACATGCCATATTGGGTAACAAAAAAGAATATGTATAATATATGTATGTATGTATGTTTTAAATATACATATCTTCTTTTTTATTTCTTCAATTAAATAAATGAATTTTTTTTTTTTTTTTTTTTTAACATATTATATTACAGATGATGCAACAATTAAATTTAAAGGAAGGTGATATTGTAAGGGTTACAAGTGTTAGTTTACCTAAAGGGACATTTGTAAAGCTCAAGCCATGTTCTAAAGATTTTATGGAATTATCTAATCATAGGGCTGTGTATGTTATTAATAATAAATATATAAAATATATAACTTATAGTTATGTCTAATTATTTTATATAATATTATGATTTGTATTTTTATTTATTTTATTTTGTAGTCTTGAAACCGCTTTAAGAAATTACGCTACATTAACTATTGGAGATAATATTGTAATCCATTATTTGGGAAAAACTTATGAAATTAAAATAGTGGTATGTTCAACATAAAACACTTGAATAAATATATATCTAGAGAAGTTGTAATATATATATATATATATATATATATATATATATATATATATATATATATTGATTCACAAGTGTTAACCATATGAATGTGAAATAATGTATATTTTATTTTTCTTATTAGGATTTAAAACCTGCATTCGCTTGTACAATTATTGAAACAGATGTGGAGGTGGAGTTCGAAGAACCAATAGATCACAGTGCAGGTAAGAAAAAAAATATATATATATATATATATATTATGTATTTATGTATTTATTTATTTATTTATTTATTATTTTATTTTTATTTAATATACCCGTTTAGCTGTACAATATGTTACCGAAGTTGTTCCAGAGGAAGAAAATGTAAGACAAAAAAAAAAGAAAAATAAATAAATAATAAACAAAAGGAAGATATAATAAAAACATAAGATATAATGATTCAAACACTGATAATTCATTAAATATTTTCAGTGTCATTAAAAATGTACTTATATTACTTTTAATATATATCCATATAAATATTTCTTTGTCATATATAAATATATATTATTATAAACTGTACATATATATACTTTAATATTTATGTATATTAATAGAAATTTAAAGGCAAAGGTCAAAGAACTGATGGGAAAAGTTGTCATAAAGCTTTGAAAAAAGAAATAATAAAACCTAAGGTTGTTGAAAATCTTGAACCTTGGAAAGATAAATTAGCTGGGGGAATTAGAGTAATTCGAATGATCAATATATATATATATATATATATATATATTTATTTATTTATTTATTTATGTATTTATTTTATTTTTTTAGACGAAATGTACTGAATATGAAGATTTGTTGAAAAAAGGTCGTATTCCTGGTATTGTTGGAAAATTCACAGAACGAAAAAATTAAATAAGTATATTAGCCTTATATGTAACATATTTTTTCTTTATATGATGAAATTTTTTTTTGTGGTTTTTTTAATTTTTTTTTTTTTCTTTTTGATCGTTTAACTTTGATATAAAAGGAATATCTAATATATAATATATGTATTTTTTTCTTTTTTGTTTTTCCTCTTTTCCTTTATATATATTTTTTTACTTTTTTTATTATCTTTTTATGTAACATATAAAATATTATATATATTTATAATATATATAAGTGAAAAAAAACACAATATTAAATAAATAATTCTTTTTAAAGATTTTTGTTAAATACTTTTAAAATAAACATATGTATTATTAGTATGTGTATATTTTAAATGTAATAGTAGTAATTACCACTTATATATATATATAAGGATATGTGGAATAAAATAACATATATATGATATATCCAAAATATTAATGTAATATAAAAATTATATATATATATAAGGATATGTGGAATAAATTAACATATATATGATATATCCAAAATATTAATTTAATATAAAAATTACACAGGAAAATAAATTATATATGGTACATGTATAAGTATATATGTGTATATGTATATATATATATATATATATATATATATATATATATATATATATATATAGATATATAGATATATATTTATGTTAGAAAAAGAGTAATTAAATTATATTTTATTACGAGATTATTTTTATGATTCAATATATATATATATAAGATAATACAAGAGCTACACCTACAAAAATAAATAAAATATATTAATTATATGACTGTATTTATAAAAAAAGAAAAAAGAAAAAGAAGGAAAGGAAATTCATTGTTTTATTATTTTAAAAAATTAGCATATATATTTATATATAATATATATTAACAATTTGTATTAAAAGAATATATAATATTACTTATAAATAATGAAGGAGAAATGTAATGAAGCAAAATCAAAATATTATAAATGTTTAAATAAAAGTAATAGGAACCCTGGAAAATGTAAATCTTTTGAAAGTGAATTAAGGCAGTGTTCTAAAATGTAATAATTTTTATAATATAAATTAAAATATATATATATAATGAAGAACAATAAATAGTAGATTTTAATAGTTAAATATATATAATATATATGTGTACATTTTTATATATTCTTCCTTTTTATATATATATATTTTTAAACATATTAGTACAGGGGAATCTTATTGTATAAATGAAATTAATAACCTCATGGAATGTTCAAGGTATATTTATTTAAAAACATCATATTTGATAAAAAAAAGAAAAAATAATAATAAAGTATATGTTATGTATTGATATATTATATTATATTATTTTATGTTACTCTTTCTTATATATATATATATATATATATATATATATATATATGTATATATACATATGAATATCTTATTATGTTTATAAATATAATATTTCTAGATCACCAGATCCTTCCATGTGTTCTAAGGAATTTGTTCTTTTCCGTGAATGTAATAGGCCAGATGGACCCCATATTTTGATTGAGGTTTTTTTGAAATAAAAAAAAAAAAAAGGATAAATTATAT
>NC_033659.1:707001-715664 GCF_001601855.1 Plasmodium reichenowi | reverse complement strand
CATATATATATTAATTTGTTTAAAATTTTTTCATATTTTGCAGGATAACAAATATGTAATTTCAAAAGAACACTTAGACGAATACAATGTAAGTGAATCTACCATTAGCCCAATAGAAGCTCCTCAAAGAAATAATTCAAATACTGCGTCATTCTTGGAAAAAATGAAAGAAGTATTACATCTTAAAAACTTTAAAGAAAAATTTGTTGCATATAAATGGTAAAAAATGGATAGACAAACAGACAAACAGACAAACAAACATGAATATATGTATAAATGTGTATATTTATTTATTTTTATTTTTTTGTGTATATAATTATTATATTTTTTGTAAAGAGCCCAAATATATTAAACTTATATATTTCTTTCAAAGAAAAAAAAAAAGAAATTTATTTATTTAATATATTTAACAGTTTGTATAAAAAAAAAAAAAATTACACATGCATATTTTATCTTTTATGAAAACGTTTAAGTGAATATTTTTTCCTTATTATTATATATTACGATATTTAAAAAAGATAAATATGTTTAAAAAAAAAAAAAGAAAAAGAAAAAAAAGAGTGTATTATGCTAATATTTATAATTTATAAAGAATAATTCAATTGCCATAAAATAAAGTCTCTATTTAATAGAAGATCACCATGTAAATGAATATATATATATGTATATGTATATATATATATGTATATATATATATATGTACATTCTTTATAAAATGTAAATATAAAAAAAATCAAAAAGAAAAAAGAAAAAAATAATTGTACATTTATATTTAATTTATATATTTTATATTCATAAGCTAAAATATTACTCTATTGATAATATAATACATTTTGTTAAAAATAAATGTCTTTTTTTTTTTTTTTTTTTTCGTATTTTATAATATATTTTTGTATTTAAAAAAAAATAAAATAAATATTTTCACTGATACAATAAATAAATAAATAAATATATATATATATATTTATGCATCAGTATTACACCTTAAACTTTTTACTTATTATTCCTTCGACTCCATCTCTTTTTATTACTGCATAGTGTTCATTAAAGACTTTTGATTTCATCCAATTGACTACTTGATATTCTGAGAATTTATTTTGCATAGCTGTCTTCATAAATATATGTAACGGCAAGAACACATTATTAGGATTTAAAATTTCTGCTTCACTTTCAGTTCCTGATTCTGAATCATTTTGAAAATCTTTTGCAGAGGCATTTTTTAAGTTTTGTCTTTGTATCATTTGTTGTACAGTTCTTCTTAATAATTCACGTAAGACTTCATAACCACCTCTAAATAAAGCTCGATATCTTGCAAATTCTTTACTTAATTGTTTAGCTACTGCAAATCTTTGACATGACACGTATGATTCTAATAATGTAGCTATAGCATAATCAACATCTTTTGAATAAATTTGATGAGATAATCTCATTTTTGCATTTGCTTCTGCAATTCTGATAATACTTTCAATATGTCTTAGTGTTAATGGATATCCACCTGAGGCGCTTGCTTTTTGTCTTACTCTACTATAAAAATTAGATAATTTTGCACTAATTTCAGCATATGGAACATCAGATAAACTTGGTTTACAATTTGTTCTAGCATAGATAATATATTTCTGTAACAAATCTTGAGGAATAGGTTCATATGCTGATGAAGAAACAATAACATTCTTTAAATTTTCAATTCTTTTTTGATAATTTTGTGTATTTTCTAATTTCGGATGACTTAATTGATGATTTGTTACGACATATTCAGCTAAATAAAAATCTTCATCTACATTAGGTATATCTCTCAAGACGGTAATTAAATCGAATCTACTTAAAATAGGATCTGATAAATCCACATTTTCTTTAAAAGTTAATGAAGGATCATAACGACCATATATAGGATTAGCAGCTGCTATAACTGCACATCTTGCTCTCAAAGTTGTAACTATACCAGCCTTTGAAATAGAAATTGATTGTTGTTCCATTGCCTCATGAATACTTACTCGATCTTTATCAGTCATTTTATCAAATTCATCAATAATACAAATACCTTCATCAGCTAAAACCAAAGCACCTCCTTCTAATGTCCATTCGTTAGTTGTATGATCTTTTCTAACACCAGCAGTCAAACCAACAGCAGATGCTCCTTTACCAGTAGTATATACAGTTCTTAAATTTGTTTTATGTACATATTGTAAAACTTGTGATTTTCCTAAACCTGGATCTCCTAATAGTAATACATTAATATCTCCTCTTATAGTATGACCTCCTTTAAAATTATTTAATATATCTCTATTTTGTACACCAAAATTATTAGTTTCATTATTTTTTGAAAAACTTTTATCTCCACCCTTTTGTACTCCACCAAATAAAGCATAAGCAATAGATGTTTTAATATCTTTATGTCCCCAAATTGCAGGAGCTATAGAAGTAATAATACGTTCTCTTATATTTGGATCTTTTGATAATTTTAATATATCCTTTATATCATCTTCTGTTAATTCGCTTAATTGTATATCTTCCTTCCTTTCAATGTTATTAGCTTCAATTTCTGTTTGTAATATTGGAAATCCATATTTTATATTTAAACCTATATCATATTTTGTTTTATATATACCTAACACTTCTACTTCTTCACCTGGCTTCACCTTATCCACTAAATCTCCTGTCACTACAACTTCTCTTTGTCTCGGTGCTCTACCTGCCGGTACAGAACATGGAGATTCTTGTAAAGTAATTTTTTGATAATCAGTATACGCTGTTTTTATCCTATCAACAGAAAACGTAGCTGATTGACAATGAGGACATCTTCTTGGTAATACTGGTTTTTTTCCATCAGCAAAATATATAGGTACTTCTGATAAGGTAGTATCACATGAATTACATTTTAAATACATAACTCTTAATTTTGGTAACACATAGCCTCTTTTAATACATACTCCTGTAACTTTTATTAATGTATTTAATTCAGTACATCTTAAATTTCTTAATTGTGTAGAATATGGCCAATCACGTAACACAACTTTACATATTCTTCCTTTATATAATTTAGGAGATATTCTATATGCTTCTACCATTAAACATTCATGTAACACTTCTAAAATTTGTTCAGGTTTAAATTCAATCCATTGAACTAAATTTTCACAATGAAATTGAATCAAATGTTTGGCTGATACAATTAAGGTATGTTTATCATTTAAAATCATTTTTTCTATCTTATCTATATAATATTGATGAGAACTATTCATATGTTCCTCTTCATGTAATTCTGTATTAGATTCATCAATATTTAAACCCATAGAATCTTTTAAAGAAAATTTATGTAAGAAATATCGAAAACATGTATCTGCAGCTTGTTGATATCTTTCATCAAATACTACATCTTTAGGATTCACAGATAAACAAATTTTTGCACTTTCTAAATTTGATAAATCTGGAATATCTGTTTCTTCAGCTGTTAAGTGTAAATTCTCTCTTCTCTTTGCTACCTTTTCAGCAACCTTATCAAAAATATCTTCTTCTTCATCATCACCTTCTAATTGATCTTCTAATGTTTTCCAAAATTTATTTTTTTCATATTTACCCTCTTGTTTTCTTTGCATTTGCATATGTCTTTCTGCTGCTCTTCTTGCTTTTAAATTATCTTCATAATCTAATTCATCATCAATAAAATCATCATCATAATCATCATTATCTAATCCTAAATTTCGTAACTTTTGCATTTCTTTTTTTTCATCATCAGCTCCAAAAATAAATCCTTCATCTTCTTCAAATAAACTTTCTCCTTCTAGCTCGGCTTGTCTTTCTTCTTCATTTAACCTTCCTTCTTCTTCTAGTAAATCTTCTTCATCAATATCGTACTTGTTAGATTCTAAATCTTCTTCTAATTTTTTCTTATCCTAAAACGAAAGAGTAAAAAAAAATATATATATATATATATATATATCATTAATATATAATAGTCAATTATATTTTATAATGAATTACACATATATATATATATATATATATATATTTATTTATTACCTCCATTGTTTAATAAAGAATTATTTTATAATATTTTTATTTAAAAACAAACAAAAAAAATTACAATACGTTTTATGTACTTTTTTTTTTTTTTTTTGACTTTTCAAATTATAATACATTAAGAAATATTTTGTGTAAAATAATGTTTTAAAAAAATAAAAAAAAATTAAATTCGGACAAAAAATTTAATAATTCTCTTTTTTTTTTTTTTTTTTTTTTTTTTTCAATATATAATATTATATATATATAATATATATCACTATTTTATTAATATTTATATTTACATTTTTTTTAATATATTATTTTTTATATATTACACTTTTTTCTAAAGGTGTATTTCTTTTTAATTCTTTCAAATAATATTATCAGGAAAAAAAAAAATTTTAAATAAATGTAAAAAATTCTTAAAATGAAAAAAGTATGTAAATATATATATTTATATATATTAATATAATATATAAAAACATAAATTTTTTATAATAAATGAAATGTTCTATTTTATATTATATAAAAATTTATTTTTTTTTTTTTTGTAAAAACAAATTAAAAAATATATTTTGTTATATAATAACCCTTTTATATATATATATATATATATATACACAATAGGAATATCATAATATTATATAAACACCGCAAATTGTATAAAATGTGAAAAAAGTTATGTCTTAAGAAAATCACAAATGTATTAATATAATTTTTATATAAAAATAATATATATACATTATTTTGTATTATTTTGATTTTCTATAAATAAATAATATATAATAAATATATATGTATATTATATTTCTCCTTTTTCCTTCGTTTTACCTTTTTTTTTGCGGCTCTTTAATATGAAAGAAAAATCTTTTTAATATATATGAAAGAATAAATAAAATAAATTTAAAATTATGAACATTAAAATAATATATATATATATACATATATACATTTATATTATTATATAAAAGGATCATTTAAAATTGAAAAAATTCCTTTTTTATTTAATTAAAATATTTTGACAAGACATTCTAATTATATGAGAAATATATAACTAGCATAATTTTATATATATTAAGAAAAATATAATAAATCTTTGTAAATTTATTTTCAATATGTTTAAAAAAGGAAAAGAAAAAATTTGAAAATGATTTACTCATTATGTGTAATAATTCTAATATTATTTACATATTGGTGTAATAATTTGTGATTCACATATTTTTTTTTTCAGCAGTATACTCTTAATGGAAATACAATATATATATATATATATATATATTATATAACATTTGCATAAATTAATAAAACTCAAATTTCGGGACTTATGCAAATAAATATTTGAATGAATAAATAAAAATATATATTAAATTAAAATGAATTTGGAAACAGAAAAAAAAAAAAAAAAAATCAGTATTATTCAAAATAGAAAAAAAGCAAGATATTGGGAAAAAAAAAATATATTATATACATATATATATATATATATAGTTAAATAGAGAGAATGAAAATTGAATTTTGAACAACATTTATATAACCTAATAAAATATCGCAGTATATTTTATCAGTTATTTGATAGGGCTTGATAAAAAGACTTTATAACTGAACATTAATTTGTTTATTTTATTATGAATTGAACCAGTAATTATGTATTTTTATCATTCCATAATTATAAGAAATTATATCTTCTCCTTGATTTTATATAATTTTAATCCCATTGTTTGCTTCCAATAACTGTAAAATAATGAGAAAAATAATAAAAATAAATATATAATTAAATTGCACACATGTAATAAAAAATATTATTAGGATATATATATATATATATATATATATATATTTAAATTTACCTGAACAATTAATGCAAAATTGACAAAGAACGTTACGATCTCCAACTAAAAGATAAATTTTATCCATAATGTGCCTAAAGAAAATATATATATATATATATATATGATGATAATTATTAATATATTATATATATGAAGTGAAAATATGTTTACATACCATCCACAACTACCGGTACTAAAAATTCTTGGTTCCAGGGTTAAGTTTATATTTTCGGACATATTACATAAAATAGATTTGGCATGTTTTAAAAAATAATCCTTTGTCATTATATTAGCTAAAATATAAAAAAAATATAAAAATAAATAAATAAATAAATAAATAAATATATATATATATATATATATATATATATATATATATATATATATTAGATATGGTTGCAAACTAAAATATGTAATATATATAATACAATTATTATTTCAAATAAATACCTTGTTTTTTTCGAACAGAGACTACATCATTTCCTGTGCTCTTTCTTTTTTTCGAAGAATTTTTATCAACAGCATCTGTTTGAGAACACACTGTTTGATCATCGCTGTTATTATCTTTTTTAACATTTTTATTTTTTGTATTTTCCTAAACATTAAAATTATTTTTAATAATGTAGAAATAATATTTTTTTAAAATAATATTTACAAGCATAGAAAAATATTAAAATGAATATTACATATATGATGTACACATATATATATTATGTATATACCTCTTTGGTAATCATTTTATTTTTATTAGTATCAACATCTGCAGTAGGTTTATCCTCGTGATCATTCACATTATCATTATTCTCTTGTTCTTTTTTTATTTTTAATTCTTCATTTCTTTTCTTGTTTTCTTCCTCGAGAAGATTCGTCAATACTCTATTGACAATGTCATTAATTTCTTTTTTTCTTTTATATAAATCATTTTCTTTCAAATTAAAAATTTCTTCAAGTTTTTGTCTAACATGTCTTCGACTTATTTGTGCAGCGCTTTCAATGGACACAAATGTTCTAAAAAAAAAAAAAAGAAAGAATAATAATATATATATATATATATATATATATATATATATATATTTTTACACCCTACATATATATTACATATTAAATAATAATATATTAACATAAGGGAGATTAAATTATTTAATATTAAAAAATAAGAAAAAATAAAAAGGACACATAAACTATACATATTTGTATGCATTCTTATCTTTTACATTTTTGTATTACTTAGTTGCATTTTCCAACTGTTCCGTAGTTATGTCTTCAACATTCATTTTTTTTTTTTCAAAATGTCATAGAAGAAAAAGAATTTAATTTTGATACAGTCAGTACAATGAAATTACCTTTTTTTTTTTTTTTTCTTTGTGTATATATATGATTAAAAGCGAAACAAAAAAACAATTATAAATAATATATATATATATATAAAAGTAACTAATATTTCGTACTATAGTATTTTTTGAATAATTTAAAATTATTCAATTTAGAAAAATATAATATGTGATATAACATAAGAAAACAAGGAAAAAAAAAACATTAAAAAAATCAATAAAAATATAATAATAATATATACGATATACATTTAAAATCACAAATTAAAAAAAAAAAAAAAAAAAGAGAATAAAAATAAAAATAAGAGTAAGTATAATAAGAATAAAAATTACATTATCATATTATTGTAATAAAATGTATATAATATATATATATATATATATATATATATTTATTTATTTATTTATTTATTTATTATGAAAAAATATATTATAAGATATTATTTTTTAATTAAAGTTTAAAAAAAAACATCTTATTCACAAAGAATATTTTTAGATTAGTTACATGAAGAAATTAAATAATATAACTTTCAGTATATTAAATTTTTTTTTTATTATTCATTATCCATAGATTTTTCATATATAATTTTTATTATATTTGTATATTATATGTTTAAATAATTAAGCTTTTTAATATTATAAGATATCTTCATTTATATTGTGAATATATATTTTTCCTTTTATTTTTTTTTCCTGTAAAATTTATGTTTATATAGCATATATAAAATGATTATTTAAATATATTATATGATATATATGTATTTTTATATTAATATAAAAATTTCACAAAATACTAAATAGATGAAGCTTAAATATAAATATATATATATATATATATAATATAATATATATATTTTTTTTATGGTTATATTTACAACTTGGATGATCTAAAGTATTTTTTCTTAATTGTACTATTTTCAAGGCATTTACTTATTACACGTTAAAAATAAAAATATAAATATATATTTATGTACATATTGTAAAGAAGATATAGTATTTTCTTTATTTCTTTATTTCTTTATTTCTTTATTTCTTTATTTCTTTTCTTTTCTTTCCTTTTTTTTTTTTTTAAGAATCATAAAAGGTGTATAAATATATATATTAATTATTGATTATGAATTGATAAAATATAATAGTATTATATTATAAATAAATTAAAAAAAATGAATAATATTTATATAAGGATTGTTAATGAACTTCAATATTTTGCTCATTTTTTTTTTTTTTTTTTTTTTTTTATGTATCTTTGTAAATATGTTGATATATAAGATCAATTTTGTATGCATCTAAAATTTTTCATCATGTGCTTTTTTATTTTAACTTTAATAAATTATTTCTTTATAAATAATAAAACTACATGTCATTTTAAGGATTTTTTTTAAATAGGTATAAAGTGTGTATGAATAACATTTATTTTATTAGCGTATATTTTTATATTTTAAAAAATCTTTTAAATGAAGAAAATATAATAATAAAAAAAAAAAAAAAAAAAAAGCCACATTAATGA